>NC_091983.1:50043482-50173213 GCF_044704955.1 Pristiophorus japonicus
CATCTGGCTGTCAACAGAAAGCACTGGGCTCACTATGAGGAGATAGAATTTAACATGGGAAAACACAATATTAGAAAAGTATTTTTAGTGCTTTCGGCTCTACTCAGGGTTCTGCTCAGTGCAGTACTGAGAGAATGCTGCACTGTCGGACATGCTGTCTTTTGGATGAGACGTTAAACCGAGGCACGGTCTGCTCTCTCAGGGGGACATAAAAGATCCCAAGGCACTATTTCGAAGATGAGCAGGGGAGTTATCCCGGGTGTTGTGGACAATATTTATCCCTCAATCAACATAACAAAAACAGATTATCTGATCATTATCACATTGCTGTTTGTGGGACCTTGCTGTGCGTCATATTGCCATTTCCTACATTACAACAGTGACTACACTTCAAAAATACGTTATTGGCTGTAAACCACGTTGGGACGTCCCGTCGTGAAAGGCACTATATAAAGGCAAGTCTTTCTTTCTTCGCCATACCCGAAAATAAGAGTGGGTTGGATCTTGCTGCAAAAATAACCATGTTAACGATACACACCGTTATTAACATGCAACTCGGCCAACAAATTCAGGGGATTAAGTGATATGGCGGGAGTTGCGAATCTCCAGAACTTGGTCAATTTACACCTTTCTGCAATTTGCTTCACACAAATGGCATCTCCCCCTTAGCCTCCCTGTTACTTATAAGAACTTGCCCATTAAACTCGCCACAGAAAGTTAGCCTGGGAATTACGATAAGTATCCTGTTAACAAAGTGATAATTCTTAATGCAATGCCAATCAACCTCTCTTGCTCAGAAAGGGAACAATTTAAACTGTTAAATGTCATTCATCAGTTAGTGAACCTCTGAGATTTTGAAAATTTTTCATCTTAAATTTTGTAATTTTTTTCTGACTTTTCCTTTGTCTCTTTTTTTGTCTCTCTCTCTCTCTCTATCTTATCTTTTCATTCTCTTCATTTCTCTTTTAGTACCTGATCTGACTCTAATTCACCCCCCCTTCTCCGTCGTCCCTCTGTTTCGCTCGCAATCCTTAAATCTCGTTGGTTAAGGAGATACACTGTTGGTCCAGCTGTTCACCAAATTCCCAAATGCCCTGTTGCCTTGCAGCACCGTTATCAGCTTGTACTTCAAGCAACTTATGGCGCAAACATTTTCTGAGCTGACCAGCTAAATCCAACCCATTGTAAATACCAGCATATGAAACAAAAAAAGCACCAGTTTGCTTAGCAGCTTCTTGACACCTAGCTGTCTTACCTGGCTAAGTAAAAAGTCAGTGAGATAGCTCGGTGTTAAGTGATAGCTAATGTTGTAACCAGCTGAGGCCCACACTGTGATATGTGTGCGCACTAGGTCCGTGCAGCAGAGCTGGTCTCCATTCGTCTTAGTTAATCCTTGCCACTGGACTAAGACCTAGCTCTGTCAAGCCCGCTTGGTGGCTGGTGTGCAACGTCCACCACACGTTAAAAACATCCACGCACAGGCATCTTCCACCCTTCAATTTGCAGTTCGGGACCTGGAATATTAGGTCCTTCATTGAAACATAGAAAATAGGTGCAACAATTGTGAACTCATCCCTTTTTGGCGTGGAAGCAAGTCATCCTCGATTTGAGGGACCGCCTAAGAAGATATTAGGGAATTCAGAGCCTGAGCAAAGTGAGCTGCTATTAAGTAGCTTAAAATACTTAGATTTCTCTAAGCAAATGCTACTGAAGTTTGGCATTGTTATGCTTCAAAGATATTTATTATACTCATTAATCTCCTGTGCCATTGCACACTGGGAGTCAATACAAGCGTCCACAGTAAACATATAATACAAAGATGATGAAATCCCCATGTAGAATACAAACACATACGATTAGATAAGTACAAAGAACAAATTTAATCTAATGCCAAGACAGAAGAAATGTCCTCAAATGGTGAAACAGAAGAAATGTAAAAGGCACAACATATGAACATAGAAAATTGAACAGAAGATCAGCTGGTCCATCAAGCCTGATCCACATCTCCTGATGGCTGAGCATTATGTCTAAACATTTCCCTTCTCAATTCTTCTCCCCGCCCCCTTGCCCACCCCACACCACCACCCCACCGCCAGGTAATCCCCTGGGAGAGGCCAAAGGAAAAAAGAAAAAACCTTTAAGGGAAAGAATATTCTGGAAAATTCCTCTCCGACCGATCAAAACCAGCGCAGGGGATCACGTGGAATAAATGTACTGAGATGGTAACAGGGAATAGAAAAAAATAGAAACCCAAGCGCACTCTCTGGGCTACCCAAGTGGTTGTTCAGGTTCAGCCTCTGCTTCTAGCCAATGAAAATATAAATTTAGGCTTTCCGGGGACCTTGGCAAAAGACTGAGATACCAAGCACCATGGCAGCAGTGCAGTGGGGCCAAATGGGTGACCAAAGTATTGTCTGTGATTGCCTCTTTGGTGACTGTGGAATCGGAGGAAGTTCACGGCAAATAGTAGGGTCAGGGAGGTGGTCAGCAACGGACGGCACTGCCGGAGTCCCACGCAATGTGGGCAAAGCACTAGAAGGCACTCCAGACCAGGGAACAGAGGGGGGGAAGTTTTAACAGAGGCATTAACTGGGGAGGCAGAGTAGGTTTCTAATAATTTTATAGGGTAATAAGAGAGAGAGAGAGAGAGAGAGAGAGAGAGAGAGAGGGAGGGAGGGAGAGCGAGCTAAAAAGTGCCTAAAAATTTAACAACAAATTAGTAGCAGAACAATTTTCATTTATATAGCGCCTTTAACATACCAAAACTTCCTGAGGCACTTCACAGGAGCATTATCAAACAAAATTTGACACCGAGCCACATAAGGAGATATTAGGGCAAATGAGAGATAGGTTTTAAGGAGCGCCTTAAAGGAGAGAGAGGTAGAAAGGCGGAAAGGTTTAGGGAGGGAATTCCAGAACTTAGATCCTCTGCAGCTAAAGGCACGACCGCCAAAGGTGGAGCGATTAAAATCCAGTTTGCACAAGAGGTCAGAATTGGAGGAGCGTAGGTAACTCGGAGGGTTGTAGGGCTGGAGGAGGTTACAGAGATAGGGAGGAGCAAGGCCACGGAGGGATTTGAAAACAATGATGAGAATGTTAAAATCAAGGCAACAAAAATTAAATGGTAATACCTGTACTGTCCAATGCGCAACTTTAGTAAGATGACTGACAGGAGTTTGAAACCCCAGGAATTGTTCTGCACATACTTCTTAGTCGTGTGGCAAGAGTATGGAATTGCAGCCTCACAATCTATCATATTATGGGAGAAATTATATTACAACTCTAACAGTAGAGGTATCATTTGATATGGACACAATAAGCATTGAAAATCTCATGGGCACTGCTAACATAAGGTCTTTACAAATCAAAGATGACAGGACATAGAGGGGCCGAAATTGTCCACTGCCTGAAATGAGGCGCACCTACCAGTTTCAATGTGTTCTGGCCGCCCATGTATTGGGGCAGCCTAACCATCGAAATTCAGCTCTTTGGGGATTTTCTTGGAGCGGAGCGGAAGTGGCCAGGCTGCCATGCCACAGAGTGTGTACCAACAGCAAAATCTGTCGGGGGCACCACCGGTGGTGGGACCGCTCCCGCGAGGCAATACCCGGAAAGGGGCAATTTGGCGAGGGGATCCCCGCCAGTCGGTAAGGGATCGGCACTTGCACGCAAATAGGTGGAGAAAACAGGTGGAGTGGTCCCGGACACCACTCCAAAACTGAGGAAGTGCCTTTAACACAGAAAAAGGTCCCAAGATGCTTCGCAGAAGCATAATCGAACAATAATCTATGTTGAGCCAAAATAGGAGAGATTAGGAGGGATAACTAAAAGCTTGGCCAAAGGGGTTCTAAGGAGAGTCTTCAAGAGAAGAGGGTGGTGTGGAAAGGCGGAGAGGTTTAGGGAGGGAATTCCAGAGCTTAGGCCCTACCTAGACAGCTGAAGGCACAGATGACAATGGTGGGGTGAAAGGAGTGGAGGACACACAAGTTGGAGATGGAGGAGCACAGTCCATGTATATATATGTATGCCTACTTATTAGTTCCATTCTGACTATTACTTCTGATATTTGATACAAAAAAAATCAAGAGTAACTTGCGATTTGTTTTAAATGTTATAGGCCTATATTTATGTTGTCAGATTTTACAAGGTTTCCATGAATGGAGAGAAAAACCCGAACTGAAATCACTGAAGCTCTGTTTCTCAGAACTAAATCCTCAACATTGATGTTCTAAACATGTTTCTACAGTTGACAATTACAATTTGGAACACACAAGTAAGGGAATCCATGTCATCACGTGCAGTTACTGTCAAAATTCAGTCCTTTCACAACACTTTTGTGTTCACAGCAAAAAAAAATGTTTCAATGATCAGCTGAGTTTTCTATCAAAACCTGCACCATAGTGTGTGCCAGGTATGTGTTAAGTGATGCTTAGAGGCAGCAAGACATAGTAAGATAGAGTATCAATAACCAGATTTACATGATACATCAAACTGTTTTGAAACAAAAAAAAACAGCAAGTCTAAAATCTTTGCTATTTTTTCAGTAATTTCTTAACAACAGGTTAGATCATCCTCATAGAACCCCTTTCACTCCCTGCGTGTAGAGAGAAAAGCTGGAAAATGGGGACCACTACTTTTAAAAAATTTGTTCATGGGATGTGGACATCGCTGGCAAGGCCAGCATTTGTGGCCCATCCCTAATTGCCCTTGAGAAGGTGGTGGTGAACAGCCTTCTTGAACCGCTGCAGTCCTAGTGTTAGGGCGGGAGTTCCAGGATATTGACCCAGCGATGAAGGAACGGTAATATACTTCCAAGTCAGGGTGATGTGTAACTTGGAGCAGAACTTTCAGGTGATGGATGTTCCCATGCGCCTGCTGCCTTTGGCTTTCTAGGTGGTAGAGGTCGCGAGTTTGGGAGGTGCTGCTGTGAATCTTGTAGATGGTACGCACTGCAGCCACGGTACCCCGGTGGTGGAGGGAGTGAATGTTTAAGGGGGTGGATGGAGTGCCAATCAAGCAGGTTGCTTTGTCCTGGATGGTATCAAGCTTCTTGAGTGTTGTTGGAGCTGCACTCATCCAGACAAGTGGAGAGTATTCCATCACATTCCTGACTTGAGTCTTGTAAGATGGTGGAAATGCTTTGGGGAGTCAGTAGCTGAAACACTCGCCGCGGAATACCCAGCCTTTGACTTGCTCTTGTTGCCACAGTAGTTGTGGCTGGTCCAATTAAGTTGCTGGTCAATGGTGAGCCCCAGGATATCGATGGAAGGGGATTCGGTGATGGTAATGACACTGAATGTCATGGGGCAGTTGTTGGAAATGGTCATTGCCTGGCACTTTTTTGGTGTGAATTTTACTTGCCAATTATAAGCCCATGCCTGAACGTCATCCAGGTCGTGCTGCATGTGGCATGGACTGCTTCATTATCTGAGGAGTTGAACACTGTCCAATCATCAACAGACATCCCCACTTATGATCTGTTGATGGAGAAAAGGTCATTGATGAACAGCTGAAGATGGTTATGCATAGGACACAACCCTGAAGAACTCCTGCAGCGATGTCCTAGGGCTGAGATGATTGACTTTCAACAACCACGTTCCTTTGTGCTAGATAGAACTCCAGCCAGTGGAGTGTGTTTCAGATTCCCACTGACTTCAATTTTACTCGGGTTTATTGATGACACACTTGGTCAAATGCTGCTTTGATGTCAAGGGCAGTCACTCTCAACGCACCGCTGGAATTCAGCTCTTTTGTCAAGGTTTGGACGAAGGCTGTAATGAGGGCTGGAGCCGAGTGAACCTGGTGGAACCCAAACTGAGCATTGGTGAACAGATTACGAGTGCGTCATCATCCTCATAGGCAGGACCTCGAAGTGAGGATGACTTGCTTCCACGCCAAAAAGGGATGAGTTCACAGGTGTTTCAATGAAGGACCTAATATTCTAGATCCCGAACGACATCTTGGAGGGTGGAAGATGCCTGTGTTTGGATTTTTTTTTTTTTTTTTTTTAAATGTGTGGTGGCCGTTGCACACCAGCCATCACACGGGCTTGACAGAGCTAGGTCTTGGTCCAGTGGCAAGGATTACCCAAGACGACTGGAGACCAGCTCTGCTGCACGGACCGAGCACGCACACATTTAGCAGTGTGGGCTGGCCTGTGCTGCCCCTCGGCGCTCGCCTCTTCTGGGCCCCAGACTCACGCCTCTCCTGGGCCCTGGTCACTTCCTTCTACAAACTCTTGCCGCTTCTTTGCCCCTCCTGCTGTGCTTGTCCACACTGCAATCAGCGACCTCACTTCGCAGCCGTCCCCCTCCTGCAGTGGTATGCCGCCGCACGCTGCTCCCTCTGTTGGCCCCGGCCTGCTGATGGTCTTGCAGGCAGGGACCGCGCCGCCGCACACTGCTCCCTCTAAGTACCGCTTGATAGCACTTTCGATGACACCTTCCATCACTTTGCTGATCATTGAGAGTAGACTGATGAGGCAGTAATTGGCTGGATTTGATTTGTCCTGGTTTTTGTGGACAGGACATACCTGGGCAGTTTTCCACTATGTCGGATAGATGCCAATGTTGTAGCTGTACTGGGACAGCTTGGCTAGAGGCGCAGCTAGTTCTGGAGCACAAGTCTTCAGCATGGCAGCCGGAATGTTGTCGGGGCCCATAATCTTTGTTGTATCCAATGCACTCAGCTATTTCCTGCTATCATGTGGAGTGAATCAAATTGACTAAAGTGACTTCTGTGACGGTGAGGACCTCAGGAGGAGGCCAATAGGATCATTCACTTAGCACTTCTGGCTGAACATGGTTGCAAACGCTTCAGCCTTGTCTTTTGCACGCACATGCTGGGCTCCGCCATCAATGATGATGGGAACATTCCTGGAGCCTTCTCCTCCCGTTAGTTGTTTAATTGTCCACCACCATTCATGACTGGATGTGGCAGGACTGCAGAGCTTTAAACTTATCCGTTGATTGTGAGATCACTTAGCTCTGTCTATAGCATGCTGCTTCCTCTGTTTAGCAAGCATATAGTCCTGTGTTGCAGCTTCCCCAGATTGGCATTTCATATTTAGGTGCACCTGGTGCTGCTCCTGGCATGCTCTTCTACACTTCCCATTGAATCAAGGTTACACAAGAACATAAAAAATAGGAGCAATAGTAGGCCATTTGGTCTCTCCAGCCTGCTCCGCATTCAATAAGATCGTGCCTGATCTGATCCTGGCCTCAACTCCATTTTCCCGCCCGCTCCCCATAACCCTAGACTCCTTTATCGTTCAAAAATCTGTCTATCTCCATCATAAATATACTCAATGACCCAGCCTCCACAGCTCTCTGGGGCAGAGAATTCCAAAGATTCATGACCCTCAGAGAAGAAATTCCTCCTCATATCTGTTTTAAATGGGTAACTCCTTATTCCCCTACTAGGGGAAACATCCTCACTGCATCTACCCTGTCAAGCCCACTCAGAATCATATACATTTCAATAAGATCACCCTTAAGTCTTCGAAACTCCACGGAGTATAGGCGCAACCTGCTCAACCTTTCTTCATATGACAACTCCATCATCTCAGGAATCAACCGAGTGAACCTTCTCCGAACTACCTCCAGTGCAAGTATATACTTCCTTAAATAAGGAGACCAAAACTGTATGCAGTGCTCCAGGTGTCGACTTTGCAACTCCCTACACAGTTGCAGCAGGACTTCACCCTTGCAATAAAGGCCCAACATTCCATTTGCCTTCCGAATTACTTGCCGAACCTGCATGCTAACTTTTTGTGTTTCATGTACAAGGACCCCCAGATCCCTCTGTACCACTGCATTTTTAATCTCTTCCCATTGAAATAATAATTAGCTTTTTTATTTTCCCTACCAAAGTGCACAATCTCACATTTTCCTACATTATCTGTGTGTGGAGGCGGAAGATGTGGGTATGGTTCTTAATGAATACTTTGCGTCTGTTTTCAAAAAGGAAAGGGGATGAAATAAACAGAGAGGAGGTATTAATGGGTTTAGCAGCTTCGAAATGCATCCCAGGCTGTTGAGTGAAGCAAAAGATAGTAAGAGCAGAGGCCTTGACACTCATTTTCCAGTCCTCTTTGGATTCAGGCATGATGCCGGAGGACTGCTAGTGTGGTACCCTTGTTTAAGAAGGGAGAATGGGATAGGCCGAGTAATTACAGGCCTGTCAGCCTAACCTCAGTGGTGGGAAGATTATTGGAAAAAATCTTGAGGGACAGGATAAACCTACATTTAGAAAAACAAGGATTAATCAGGGACAGTCAGCACGGATTTGTGAAGGGAAGATAGTGTTTGACTAACCTGATTTGAGTTTTTCGAGGAGGGTCGATGAGGGTAGTGCGTACGATGTATATGGACTTTTGCAAAGCTTTTGATAAGGTCCCACATGGCAGACTGGTCACGAAGGTAAAAGCCCATGGGATCCAGAGAAAAGTAGCAAGTTGGATCCAAAATTGGCTCAGAGATAGGAAGCAAAGGTTAATGGTTGATGGATGTTTTTGTGACTGGAAGGATATTTCCAGTGAGGTTCTGCAGGGCTCAGAACTGGATCCCTTGCTTTTTGTGGTGTACATCAATGATCTAGATTTGAATTTGGGGGTACGATTAAGAAGTTTGCAGACGATACTAAAATTGGCTGGGTAGTTGATAATGAAAAGGATAGTCATGGACTACAGCGGGATATCAATCGATTGGTCAGGCAGGCAGAATAGTGGCAAATGGAATTTAAATCTGAGAAGTGTGTGAGGTAATGCACTCGGGGAGGGCTAACAAGGAAAGATTATACCATATAGAAACATAGAAAATAGATGCAGGAGTAGGCCATCCGGCCCTTCAAGCCTGCACCACCATTCAATAAGATCATGGTTGATCATTCCCTCAATACCCCTTTCCTGCTTTCTCTCCATACCCTTTGATCCCCCGAGCCGTAAGGGCCATATCGAACTCCCTCTTGAATATATCCAATGAACTGGCATCAACAACTCTCTGCGGCAGGAAATTCGTAGATGGCCTACCCCTTATCCTAAGACTGTGTCCCATGGTTCTGGACTTTCCCAACAACGGGAACATTCTTCCCGCATCCAACGTCCAGTCCCGTCAGGATCTTCTTTGTTTCTATGAGATCCCCTCTCATCCTTCTAAACTCCAATGTATAAAGGTCCAATTGATCCAGTCTCTCCTCATTGGTCAGTCCAGCCACCCCGGGAATCAGTCTGGTGAACTTTCGCTGCACTCCCTCAGGAAGGACGTTCTGGCTATTCCAGGCGAGGCCTCACCAAGGCCCTGTACAACTGCAGTAAGACCTCCCTGCTCCTATACTCAAATCCCCTAGCTATGAACGCCAACATAGCATTTGCCTTCTTCACCACCTGCTGTACCTGCATGCCAACTTTCAATGACTGATGAACCATGACATCCAGGTCTCATTGCACCTCCCATTTTCCTAATCTGCCACCAAAGTGGATAACCTCACATTTATCCATATTATAATGCATCTGCCATGCATTTGCCCTGTCACCTAACCTGTCGAAGTCACCCTGCAGCCTCTTAGCGTCCTCCTCACAGCTCACACCGCCACCCAGTTTAGTGTCATCTGCAAACTTGGAGATATTACTCTCAATTCCTTCATCTAGATCATTAATGTATATTGTAAAGAGCTGGGGTCCCAGCACTGAGCCCTGTGGCGCTCCACTAGTCACTGTCTGCCATTCTGAAAAGGATCCGTTTATCCCGACTCTCTGCTTCCTGCCTACCAACCAGTTCTCTATCCACGTCAGTAGATTACCTCCAATACAATGTGTTTTGATTTTGCACACCAATCTCTTGTGCTGGACCTTGTCAAAAGCCTTTTGAAAGTCCAAATACACCACATCCACTGGTTCTCCCTTGTCCACTCTACTAGTTACATCCTCAAAAAATTCCAGAAGATTTGTCAAGCAAGATTTCCCTTTCATAAATCTATGCTGACTTGGACCGATCCTGTTACTGCTTTCCAGATGCACTGCTATTTCATCCTTAATAATTGATTCCAACATTTTCCCTACTACTGATGTCAGGCTAACTGGTCTATAATTAGCCGTTTTTTCTCTCCCTCCCTTTTTAAAAAGTGGTGTTACATTACATACGAACTGATCCCGAGTTGACAGACTGTTGGAAAATGATCATCAATGCATCCACTATTTCTAGGGCCACTTCCTTAACGACTCTGGGATGCAGACCATCAGGCCCCAGGGATTTATCGGTTTTCAATCCCATCAATTTCCCTAACACAATTTTCTGCCGAATAAGGATATCCTTCAGTTCCTCCTTTTCACTAAACCCTCGGTCCCCTAGTACTTCCGGAAGGTTATTTGTGTCTTCCTTCGTGAAGACAGAACCAAAGGACTTGTTCAACTGGTCTGCCATTTCTTTGTTTCCCATTATAAATTCACTTGACTCTGACTGCAAGGGACCCAACGTTTGTCTTTACTAATCTTTTTCTCTTCACATATCTATAAAGGCTTTTGCAGTCAGTTTTTATGTTCCCGGCAAGCTTCCTCTCAAACTCTATTTTCCCCCTCTTATTTAAACTCTTTTTGTCCTCCTCTGCTGAATTCTACATTTCTCCCAGTCCTCAGGTTTGTTGCTTTTTCTGGCCAATTTATATGCCTCTTCCTTGGATTTAACACTATCCTTAATGTCCCTTGTTAGCCACGGTTGAGCCACCTTCCCCATTTTATTTTTACACCAGACAGGAATATATAATTGTTGAAGTTCATCCATGTGATCTATAAATGTTTGCCATTGCCTATCCCCCGTCAACCCTCGAAGTATCATTTGTCAGTCAATTCTGGCCAATTCACATCTCATACCATCAAAGTTACCTTTCCTTAAGTTCAGGACCCTAGTTTCTGAATTAACTGTGTCACTCTCCATCTTAATAAAGAATTCTACCATATTATGGTCACTCTTCCCCAAGGGGCCTCGCACAACAAGATTGCTAATTAGTCCTTTCTCATTACACATCACCCAGTCGAGGATGGCCAGTTCTCTAGTTGGCTCCTCGACATATTGGTCTAGAAAACCATCCCAAATATACTCCAGGAAATCCTCCTCCACCACATTGCTACCAGTTTGGTTCGCCCAATCAATATGTAGATTAAAGTCACCCATGATAACTGCTGTACCTTTAGTGCACGCATCCCTTATTTCTTGTTTGATGCTGTCCCCAACCCCGCTACTACTGTTTGGTGGTCTGTACACAACTCCCACTAGCGTTTTCTGCCCTTTGGTATTCCTCAGCTCCACCCATACCGATTCCACATCATCCAAGCTAATGTCCTTCCTTACTATTGCATTAATTTCCTCTTTAACCAGCAATGCCACCCAGTCTCCTTTTCCTTTCTGTCTATCCTTCCTAAATGTTGAATACCCCTGGATATTGAGTTCCCAGCCTTGGTCACCCTGGAGCCATGTCTCCGTGATGCCAATTACATCATAACCGTTAACTGCTTTCTGCAGTTAATTCGTCCACCTTATTCTGAATATTCCTCGCATTGAGGCAGAGCCTTCAAGACTTGTCTTTCTGACGCACTTTGCCCCTTCAGAATTTTTCTGTAATGTGGCCCTTTTTGCCTTAGGTTTATCTGCCCTCCACTTTTACTTTTCTTCTTTCTATCTTTTGCTTCTGCCCCCATTCTACTTCCCTCTGTCTCCCTGCATAGATTCCCATCCCCCTGCAATATTGGTTTAACTCCTCCCCAACAGCACTAGCAAACGCTCCTCCGAGGACATTGGTTCCAGTCCTGCCTAGGTGCAGACTGTCTGGTTTGTGCTGGTCCCACCTCCCCCAGAACCTGTTCCAATGTCCCAGGAATTTGAATCCCTCCCTTCTGCACCACTCCTCAAGCCACATATTCATCTGAGCTATCCTGCGATTCCTACTCTGACTAGCACGTGGCACTGGTAGCAATCCTGAGATTACTACTTTTGAGGTCCTACTTTTTCAATTTAGCTCCTAGTTCCCTAAATTTGTCTCGTAGGACTTCATCCCATTTTTTACCTATATGCACCACGACAACTGGCTGTTCACCCTCCCTTTTCAAAATGTCCCGCACCCGCTCCGAGACATCCTTGACCCTTGCACCAGGGAGGCAACATACCATCCTGGAGTCTCGGTTGCAGCCGCAGAAACGTCTATCTATTCCCCTTACAATAGAATCCCCTACCACTATAGATCTCCCACTCTTTTTCCTGCCCACTTGTGCAGCAGAGCCACCCACGGTGCCATGAACGTGGCTGCTACTGCCCTCCCCTGATGAGTCATCCCCCTGAAGAGTACCCAAAGCGGTGTATCTGTTTTGCAGGGGGATGACCGCAGGGGACCCCTGCACTACCTTCCTTCCACTGCTCTTCCTGTTGGTCACCCATTCCCTATCTGGCTATGTACCCTTTTCCTGCAGTAAGACCAACTCACTAAACGTGCTATTCACGTCATTCTCAGCATCGTGGATGTTCCAGAGTAAATCCACCTGCAGCTCCAGTGCCACAATGCGGTCTGTCAGGAGCTGCAAGTGGATGCACTTCCCGCACATGTAGCCGTCAGGGACACTGGAAGCGTCCATGACTTCCCATATATTAAAAGGGAGGCCACTTAATAGTGTAGATGAACAAAGGGACCCTTGGAGTGCTTGTCCACAGATCCCTGAAATTAGCAGGCCAGGTGGATAAGGTGGTTAAGAAGGCTGACGGAATGCTTGCTTTATTGGCCGAGGTATAGAATACAAAAGCAGGGAGATTATGTTTAACTTATATAATACACTGGTTAGGCCACAGCTGGAATACTGCATGCAGTTCTGGTCATTATGGGAAGGGCGTGATTGCACTGGAGATGGTGAAGAGGAGATTTACGAGGCTGCTGCCTGGAATGGAGAATCTTAGCTATGAGGACAGATTGGATAGACTGGGTTTGTTTTACTTGGAACAGAGGAGGCTGAGAGGAGACCTCATTGAGGTGTATAAAATTTTGAGGGGCCTGGATATAGTTGATGGTAAGGGCCTATTTCCCTTGGTGGAAGGGTCAATTATGAGGAAGCATAGGTTTAAGGTGGTTGGTGGAAGGTTTAGATGGGATTTGAAGATAAGCTTCTTCACGCAGAGGGTTTTGGGGGTCTGGAACTCACTGCCTGGAAAGGTGGTAGAGGCAAAAACCCTCACCACATTTAAAAGGTGCTTGGATAGGCATTTGAAGTGTTGTGACCTGCAGGGTTACGGACCGAGAGCTGCTAAGTGGGAGTGGACTGGATAACCTCTTGTTGGGCTGGCGCAGATACGATGGTAAGTACTTTCGGCAATCTAATATGGCCAGAGTGATCTCCTGGACTGGTTTCGATCGGCTGGATGGGTCTGAGAGGAATTTGCCAAGATTTTTTCCCCCTATTGGCCTGGATTTTTACCTGGTTTTTTTGCCTCTCCCAGGAGATCGCATGGCTCCGGGTGGGGTGGAATGTCAAGTGTTGCGATGCATGGGATAGCGCAGTTGTGTGGGGCAGACTGTTTGGGCCGGATGCTCTTTACCCTTCCGCTATTGTTCATAGGTTTATACGTAACCTTCAGAGCTGCTGACTGAGGGCCGTGTGGCTCTGTCGGTCGGCGTGGGTACGATGGGCCGAAATGGCCTTCTTCTGCACTGTAAATTTCTATGTTACTATGTTTCTTACACAGCTGCCAAATTTTTGACCACTCACTTAGCCTATCTATATCTCTTTGTAGATTCTTTGCGGCCTCCTCATAATTTGCTTTCCCACCCATCTTTGTATCATCAGCAAATTTGGCTATATTATACTTAAATAGGTCCTTTCATCCAAGTCATTAATATAGATTGTAAATAGTTGAGGCCCTGGTACTAATCTCTGTGGCACCCCACTAGTTAGTTTGCTAACCTGAAAATGACCCATTTATCCTGACTCTCTGCTTTTCTGTTAGTTACCAATCCTCTACCCACAGTAATATGTTACGTCCAATCCCGTGAGCTCTTGGTTGGTCCTCTGGCTTGATGGTAATAGTAGAGTGAGAGATATGCCAGGCCATCAGGTTACAGATTGTGGTGGAATATAATTCTGCTACTGCTGATGGCCCACAGCGTCTCATGGATGCCCAGTGTTGAGCTGCTGGATCTGTTGTGAATCTATCCCACACAATACGAGTTAGGGTGTCCTCAGTGTGAAGACGAGACTTCGTCTCCACAAGGACTGTGGTGGTGGTCACTGCTAACAATGCTGCCGTAAACAGCTGCATCTTCGACAGGTAGATTGGTGAGGATGAGGCCAAGAAGGTTTCTCCCTCGTGTTGGTTCTCTCACCAACTCCAGCAGGCCCAGTCTGTCAGCTAGATCCTTCAAGACACAGTCAGCTCGGTCAGTAGTGGTGCTGCCAAGCCACTCTTGGTGATGGATATTGTAGTCCCCCACCCCGAGTACATTATGTGCCCTTGCTACCTTCGGTGTTTCTTCCAAGTGGTGATCAACAGGGAGGAGTACTGATTCATCAGCTGAGGATGGGAGGTAGGTGGTAATCGGCAGCAGGTTTCATTGCCCATGCTTGACCTGAAGCCATGGGGTCCGGTGTCAATGTTGAGGACTCCCAGGGCCTCACTCCTGACTGTATAACACTGTGCTGCCACCCCTGGTGGGTCTGTCCTGCCAGTGGGACAGCACATAGCCAGGAATGGTGATGCAGGAGTCTGGGACATTGGCTAAAAGATATGATTGTGTGCGTATGACTATGTCAGGCTGTTGCTTGGTTAGTCTGTGAGGCAGCTCTCCCAATGTTGGCACAAGTCCCCAGATGTTAGCGAGGAGGATTTTGCAGGTTGACTGGTGTGACATTGGCATTTCCGAAGCCGGTGCCGATGCCGGGTGGTCCGTCCGGTTTTATTCTTATAATTGCTTTTCATAGCAGTTTGTTAGGAAGGATAGACAGAAAGGAAAAGGAGGTGGGTAGCGTTACTGGTTAAAGAGGAGATTAACGTAATAGTAAGGAAGAACATTAGCTTGGATGCTATGGAATCTATATGGGTAGAGCTGCGAAACACCAAAGGACAGAAAACATTAGTGGGAGATGTGTGCAGACCATCAGACAGTAGTAGGGAGGTTGGGGATGGCATCAAACAAGAAATTAGGGATGCGTGCAATAAATGTACAGCAGTGACTTTAATCTACATATTTACAATATACATTAATGATTTAGATGACGGAATTTGAGTGTAATATCTCAAAGTTTTCAGATTACACAAAGCTGGGTGGCGGTGTGAGCTGTGAGGAGGACGCTAAGAGGCTAAAGGGTGACTTGGACAGGTTAGGTGAGTGGGCAAATGCATGGCAGATGCAGTATAATGTGTATAAATGTGGATAAATGTGAGGATACGAAGGCACAATATTATCTGAATGGCGGCAGATTAGGAAAAGGGGAGGTGCAACGAGACCTGGGTGTCATGGTACATCAGTCATTGAAAGTTGCAGGTACAACAGGCGGTGAAGAAGGCAAATGGTATGTTAGCTTTCATAGCTAGGGGATTTGAGTATAGCAGGAGGGAGGTCTTACTGCAGTTGTACAGGGCCTTGGTGAAGCCTCACCTGGAATAGCGTGTTCAGTTTTGGTCTCCTAATCTGAGGATGGACGTTCTTGCTATTGAGGGAGTGCAGCGAAGTTTTACCAGACTGATTCCCGGGATGGCAGGACTGGCATATGAGGAGAGACTGGATCGACTGGGCCTGTATTCACTGGAGTTTAGAAGGATGAGAGGGGATCTCGTAGAAACATAAAATTCTGACGGGACTGGATAGGTTAGATGCAGGAAGAATGTTCCCGATGTTGGGGAAGTCCAGAACCAGGGGACACAGTCGAAGGATAAGGGGTAGGCCATTTAGGACCGAGATGAGGAGAAACTTCTTTAGAGTTGTTAACCTGTGGAATTCTCTACAGTAGAGAGTTGTTGATGCCAGTTCATTGGATATATTCAAGAGGGGGTTAGACTTGGCCCTTACGAATAAAGGGATCAAGGGGTATGGAGAGAAAGCAGGAAAGGGGTACTGAGGTGAATGATCAGCCATGATCTTATTGAATGGTGGTGCAGGCTCGAAGGGCCTACTCCTGCACCTATTTTCTATGTTTCTATGATTGGGCTAACCAAACTGGTAGCAATACTGTGGAGGAGGATTTCCTGGATTGCATAACGGATGGTTTTCTCGACCAATATGTCGAGGAACCATTCAGAGAGCAGGCCATCCTAGACTAGGTCTTGTGTAATGAGTTTGGTGGTAGATTTGAGGGCCGAGTCTTCAAACACTCTTTTCCGCAAGCGGCCGAAGATGGCACAGGCGCACTGGAGGCAATGCTGAATCTCCGCATCAATGTCTGCCTTTGTTGATAAGAGGCTCCCGAGATATGGAAAATGGTCCACGTTGTCCAGGGCCGCACCGTGGATCTTGATGATTGGAGGGTAGTGCTGCCGGCGATGACAGGCTGATGAAGGACCTTTGTCTTACGGATGTTAAGCGTAAGGCCCATGCTTTCATATGCCTCAATAAATACATTGACTATATATGCTGGAGTTCAGCCTCTGAACGTGCACAGACGGAGGCAATGTAAGCATACTGCCGCTCAATGACAGAGGTTGGGGTGATCTTGGACCTAACCTGGAGGTACATAGGTTAAACAGCTTCCCACTGGTTCTGTAGCTTAATTCCAGTCCAGCGAGGAGCTTGTTGATTGTGAGGTGGAACATGGCGGCGAGGAAGATTGAGAAGAGGGTTGGAGCGATAACGCAGCCCTGTTTTACCCCGGTCCGGACGTGAATTGGGTCTGTAATGGATCCGTTGGTAAGGATCACGGCCTGCATGTCATCGTGAAGCAGGCGAAGGATGTTGACAAACTTTTGGGGGCATCCAAAACGGAGGAGGACACTCCATAGACCCTCATGCTTGACAGTGTCAAAGGCCTATCACCAAACTCAAGGTCTGCAGGGCTGTAGTAATACCCGCCCTCCTGTATGGGTCTGAGGCATTGACAATGTACAGAAGGCACCTCAAGTCACTGGAGATATATTACCAACAATGTCTCTGCAAGATCCTGCAAATCTCCTGGGAGGACAGGCGCACCAACATCACTGTCCTCGACCAGGCTAACATACCCAGCATTGAAGCACTGACCACACTACATCAGCTTCACTGGGCAGGCCACATAGTATGCATGCTAGATGCTTTATGCGGAGCTCCTTCATGGTAAACAAGCCAAAGGAGGATGGCGGAAACGTTAAGGACACCCTCAAAGCCTCCCTGGTAAAGTGCGACATCACCACTGACACCTGGGAGACCCTGGCCGCAGACTGCCCGAGGTGGAGAAAGTCCATCCGGGAGGGCGTTGAGCTCTTTGAGTCTCGACGCAAGGAGCATGAAGGCACACCAGCCTTACCGACACCTTCCCCGACGAATGTCTGTCCCATCTGTAACAGTGTCTGTGGCTCTCGTATCGGACTGTTCAGCCATCAAAGAACTCACTTTGGGAGTGGAAGCAGGTCCTCCTCGATTTCGAGGGACTGACTATGATGATGATGATGTGTAATGAGGATTAATTAGCAATTTTGTCATGCGAGGCCCCTTGGGGAAGTGACCATAATATGGTGGAATTCTTCATTAAGATGGAGAGTGACACAGTTAATTCAGAGACTTAAAGAAAGGTAACTTCGATGGAATGAGACGTGAATTGGCTAGGATAGGTTGGCGAATGATACTTAAAGGGTTGACGGTGGATAGGCAATGGCAGACATTTAAAGATCACATGGATGAACTACAATTGTACACCCCTGTCTGCAATGGGAAAGGAGGCTCAACCGTGGCTAACAAGGGAAATTAGGGATATTGTTCAATCCAAGGAAGAGGCATATAAATTGGCCAGAAAAAGCAGCAAACCTGAGGACTGGGAGAAATTTAGAATTCAGCAGGACGACGACTAAGGGTTTAATTAGGAGGGGGAAAATAGAGTACAAGAGTAAGCTTGCAGGGAAAATAAAAATGGACTGCAAAAGCTTCAGTAGATATGTGAAGAGAAAAATATTAGTGAAGACTAATGTAGGAACCTTGCAGTCAGAATCAGGTGAATTCATAATGAGGAACAAGGAAATGGTAGACCAATTGACCTAATATTTTGGTTCTGTCTTCACGAAGGAAAACACAAATAAACTGCCAAAAATATTAGGGAACCAAGGGTCTAGCGAGAAGGAGGAACTGAGGGAATTCCTTCTTAGTCAGGAAATGGTGTTAGGGAAATTGATGGCCGATAAATCCCCAGGGCCTGATAATCTGCATCCCAGAGTACTTAAGGAAGTGGCCCTAGAAATAGTAGATGCATTGGTGGTCATTTTCCAACATTTCATGGAATTTGGATCAGTTCCTATAGATTGGAGGGTAGCTAATGTAACCCTACTTTTTAAAAAAGGAGGGAGAGAGAAAACAGGGAATTATAGACCGGTTAGCCTGACATCAGTAGTGGGGAAAATTCTGGAATCAATTATTAAAGATGTAATAGCGGCGCATTTGGAAAGCAGCGACAGGATCGGTCCAAGTCAGCATGAAAGGGAAATCATGTTTGACAAATCTTTGAGAATTTTTTGAGGATGTAACTCGCAGAGTGGATAAGGGAGAACCAGTGGATGTGATGTATTTGGACTTTCAAAAGGTTTTTACCAAGGTCCCACACAAGAGATTAATGTGCAAAAATAAGGCACTTGGGATTGGGGGTAATGTATTGACGTGGATAGAGAACTGGTTGGCAGACAGGAAGCAAAGAGTGGGAATAAATGGGTCCTTTTCAGAATGGCAGGCAGCGACGAATGGGGTACCGCAAGGTTCAGTGCTGGGACCCCAGCTATTTACAGTATATATTAATGATTTAGATGAAGGAATTGAATGTAATATTTCTAAGTTTGCAGATGACACTAAGCTGGGTGGCAGTGTGAGCTGTGAGGAGGATGCTAAGAGGCTGCAGGGTGATTGGATAGGTTCGGTGAGTGGGCAAATGCATGGCAGATGCAATATAATGTGGATAAATGTGAGGTTATCCATTTTGGTGGCAAAAACAGGAAGGTAGATTATCTGAATGGTGACAGATTAGTAAAAGGGGAGGTGCAATGAGACCTGGGTGTTATGGTACATCAGTCATTCAAAGTAGGCATGCAGGTACAGTAGGCAGTAAAGAAGCAAATGGCATGTTGTCCTTCATAGCAAGAGGATTTGAGTATAGGAGCAGAGTGGTCTTACTGCAGTTGTATAGGGCCTTGGTGAGACCACACCTTGAGTATGTGTGTGCACTTTTGGTCTCCTAATCTGAGAAGGACATTTTTGCTATTGAGGGAGTGTAGCGAAGGTTCACCAAATGGATTCCCGGGATGGCAGGACTGACATATGAAGAAAGACTGGATCGACTAGGCTTATATTCACTGGAATTTAGAAGAATGAGAGGGGATCTCATAGAAACATATAAAATTCTGACGGGATTGGACAGGTTAGATGCAGGAAGAATGTTCCCAATGTTGGGGACAGTGGTCACAGTCTAAGGATAAGGGGTAAGCCATCTAGAACCGAGAATTGTGAACCTATGGAATTCTCTACCACAGAAAGTTGTTGAGTCCAGTTCATTAAATATATTCAAAAGGGAGTTAGATGTGGCCCTTACGGCTAAAGGGATCAGGGGATATGGAGAGAAGGCAGGAGTGGGGTACTGACGTTGCATGATTAGCCATGATCATATTGAATGTTGGTGCAGGCTCCAAGGACCGAATGGCCTACTCCTGCACCTATTTTCTATGTTTCTATGTTATAACTAAGTGGCTTGCTAGACCATTTCAGAGGGCAGTTAAGAGTCAACCACATAGCTGTCGGTCTGAAGTCACATATAGACCAGACCAGGTAAGGACGGCAGATTTCCTTCACTAATCTAGGTGATGTTTCTTTGGTGTAAAGGCAGACCTTTTTGATGATCAAACAATTCTTTCTTCATGGTCAGGTCATTACAACTGTTACCCACGTTTAACACTGATGTTGTGAACTGACATTTCTTGGTAATCTAACAAGCTGAATGATTTTGACAGCTGACTGGAGTTGAAATTGCAATCCATCAGTTGAAAAGGATTCAACAATCACAGAGATTAGAATTCCACTGTCTGTCAATTCACAATATTGAGATCTTAAATTTATGGCTCTGGCCATCAAAGCAACTTTGACTTCATTGGTTTCTGAATAAAGATAGATTGTTTTCCCAAAGACACAGCATCTGTGATCCTGAATGTTGAATTTAGATCAGGGAAAATTGCTTTTATTTTAATTTGGGATATTCTGAAAACAGTATGAAAAAAATTCCTCTCTCTGGCACTTGTGAGAACCTATCGGTTACCTTCCTCAAGTGGTCTGGCCTAAACAATGCCAACCAGCTTACTGGTTAAAAAATTCTACACAACTCACACAGACTTTAAACGATATACAAGTCCTTTATTATTTGATTCTGATGATTTATTTGAATTTAAGCTTTTAACACAGACTATTTGGTTTACAAGTGATATGAATCCCACTTTGGCAGTCACCTAATGTGCAAGTTTGGGCTTCCCCCTCAACACATTCTTGTGTTCATGACAAAAAAGGTTTAGGAACAGGAGTAGGCTAGTCAGCCCCTCAAGCCTGTTCTACCATTTAATTAGATCACGACTGACCGGTACCTCAACTCAATTTACCCGCTTTTGCTCCATAATCGCTCGATACCCTCACCTAACAAAAATTCTCTGATCTTAGTCTTGAAAATTCTAATTGACCCAGCATCCAAGACCTTTTCAAGAGAAAGTTCCAGATTTCTACTATCCTGTGTGTGAAAATCTGTTTCCTGATTTCACTCCCAAATGGCTCAGCTCCGCTTTGATTATGCCCCCTTGTTCTGGATTTTCCCATTAGAGGAAATAGTAACTCTATGTACCCTATCGATTCAATTTATCAATTTAAAGACACTGATTAAGTCACCCTTGTATTCCTAGCTTAACTCTAAGTCACTGTATCGTCCTGGTGAATCTGCGCTGGACCCCCAGTAAGTCTCTCGGGGAGTATAGAAAGTCCAGGGGTGAAATTAAAAGGGATATTAGGAAAGCAAAGAGAGAGCATGAAAAATTCTTGGCAAGTAAAATCAAGGAAAACCCAAAGATGTTTTATAAATATATTAAGAACAAGAGAATAACTAAAGAAAGGGTAGGGCCTATTAGGGACCATGAGGGTAATGTGTGTGTGGAGGTGGAAGATATGGGTATGGTTCTCAATGAATACTTTGCGGCTGTTTTCACAAAAGAGAGGGGCGATGCAGACACTGCTATCGAGGAAGAGGAGTGTGAAATATTAGCTGAAATAAGCAGAGAGAGAGAGAGAGGCGATATTCAGGGGTTTGGCAGCTTTAAAAGTGGATAAGTCCCCAGGCCCAGATGAAATACATCCCAGGCTGTTAAGGGAAGCAAATGAGGAAATAGCAGACCTGACGATCATTTCACAATCCTCTCTGGTTTCAGGTGTGGTGCCAGAGAACTGCTAATTTGTACCTTTGTTTAAGAAGGGAGAAAGGGATAGGACGAGTAATTACAGGCCACTCAGCCTAACCACAGTAGTGGAAACATTATTGGAAAAAATCCTGAAGGACAGGATAAATCTACATTTGGAAAGACATGGATTAGTCAGGGAGAGTCAGCGCAGATTTGTTAAGGGAAGGTCATGCCTGACTAACTTGATTGAATTTTTCGAGAAGGTAACCAGGAGGGCCGATGAGGGTAATGCGTATGATGTAGTTTATATGGATGTCAGCAAAGCTTTTGATAGGTTCCCACATGGCAGACTGGTCACAAAAGTAAAAGCCCATGGGATGCAGGGCATAGTGGCAAGTTGGATCCAAAATTGGCTCAGAGGCAGGAAGCAAAGTGTAATGGTTGATGGGTGTTTTTGTGACTGGAAGGATGTTTCCAGTGGGGTTCCACAGGGCTCAGTACTGGGTCCCTTGCTTTTTGTGATATACATCAATGATCGAGACTTGAATACAAGAGGTATTATTACGAAGTTTGCAGATGATACAAAAATAGGCTGTATGGTTGATAAAGAAGAAGAAAGCTGTGGACTGCAGGAAGATATCAATCAACTGGTCAGGTGGGCAGAACAGTGGCAAATGAAATTTAATCCATAGAAGAAGTTTGAGGTAATACATTTGGGGAGGGCTAACAAGGAAAGGGTATACACATTAAATGGTAGGACACGAAGAAGTGTAGAGGAACAAAGGAACCTGGGAGTGCATGTCCACAGATCCCTGAAGGTAGCAGGCCAGGTAGATAAGGTGGTTAAGAAGGCATACGGAATGCTTGCCTTTATTAGCCGAGGCATAAATTATAAGAGCAGGGGTTTATGCTCGAACTGTATACAACACTGGTTAGGCCACAGCTGGAGTACTGCATGCAGTTCTGGTCATTGCATTACAGGAAGGACGTGATTACACTGGAGAGGGTACAGAGGAGATTTACGAGGATGTTGCCTGAACTGGAGAATTTTAGCTATGAAGGACAGATTGGATAGGCTGGGTTTGTTTTCCTTGGAACAGAGGAGGCTGAGGGGAGACCTCATTGAGGTGTATAAAATTATGAGGGGCTTAGATATAGTGGATGGTAAGGGCCTACTTCCCTGAGCAGAAGGGTTAACAACCAGGGGGCATAAATTTAAAGTAATTGGTAGACAGTTTAGAGGGGATTTGAGGAGAATTTTTTTCACAGAGGGTTGTGGGGGTCTGGAACTCACTGCCTGAAAAAGGTGGTAGAGACAGAAACCCTCACCACATTTAAGAAGTAATTGGATGTGCACTTAAAGTGTCGTAACCTGCAGGGTTACAGACCTAGAGTTGGAAAGTGGGATTAGGCTGGGTAATCTCTTGTTGACCAGCGCAGACACAATGGTCCGAAATGGGCTCCTTCTGTGCTGTAAACTTCTATGATTCTAAGTCCCCTACCCACCATGCTTGTGACTTCCTGAAACAATTCCAATAGTTTAGTCAGACATGACCAACCTTCACAAATCCATCATGGCTCTATTTGAGCAGTTGACATTTGTCTAAGGCTCAGTCACTCTGTCTCGAATAATAAGATTCCAATAACATCCCACAACTGATGTTAAATGGATATCTCTGTAGTTACTGGGTTTCTGCCTCCCTCCATTCTTAAATAACCAATATTTGCAATTTTTCAATCCAAAGCATTATTCCCAAATCTAGAGTGCTTTGTAAAATTATGACCAACACGTGTGCAATTTCCTTACCTATTTCTTTTAATACCCTGGGACGAAAACCGTAAGAACCTGGAAATATGTCTCTCTTAAGTCCCACTATTTCTCCATTACTATTTATTTTTAAAAATGGATGCTAAATTCACTAAGTTCCACTCCTAAACTTATTTTTAGGTTCCCATGTACTACTAGTATTTTATCTTCTTCCTCCACTGAGAAAATTTATATAAACTTTTCATTTAACAAGTCAGTCATTTTTGTAAAGAGATCGAGTCCCTTGATCTAAAACCTGTGCCTTTATATGCATCAGGTATGGTTTAGCACCCAGGTGGGAAAGTTGACCTCCATTCATATTGATCACTGGAGATTATGTGGGAAAACCCCCATGTGTTCATGTTTCATCCTGAAAATACAGCTGCAAAAGGCTAATACATACAGACAAATTATATGATCAAATGTACTTACAGATTAAATAATAGAGAATAAGAGACAGCAAGATAGAAACCTATCTTAATTCAAAATTGCTTCTGCTCATTTAGTTATTTTTTAGCGGGAAGTTCCTACTTTCTGGTGTTAATTCAAATTGTTGAATAACTCAATTTTTTATGCTTAATAATCACCTTGAATTACAGTCAAACTTCCAAAGAAAAAAGAAAAATAAGCCCACTCATTTTAAGTAATTTCTGAATTACACTTTCGAGTTAAAGTGAAAAGGGAACTGACTTCCTGGATCCTCTCTCATTCCCCAGCATATGGGGGTACCGCCAACACAGAAACAAGGGACATGGCTAGAGACCTGGCTATTCTTAAATTATGAGAGTCCTTCCTTTGATTTAAGAGCATGCCCATTGATGATCAAACTATTGCTTCTCCATGGTCAGGCCATTAAAATTATTAACCATTAATGTAGAGAAGCTGTGAACTGAAATTCTTGGTAATCCAATAGGCTGTTTTTTTTACATCGAGTAGTTGAAACCACAACCCCATCGTTATGATTGAAATGGGACCAGCATTCAGAGATTAGAATCATCTATTCCGCGGTATATCAATCCACTTATGGAAATATTTTAGATGATTACTTCCAGCCACCAAAGCATCCTTAACAGGGTTCTGAACAAAACCACTTGCTGCTTTCCCATAATGTTGAATTTTGATATGGGAAGACAGAACATAAGAAATAGGAACAGGAGTAGGCCATACGGCCCCTCGAGCCTGCTCCGCCATTCAATAAGATCATGGCTGATTTGATCATGGACTCAACTCCTCTTCCCTGCCCGCTCCCCATAACCCCTTATCGTTTAAAAAACACTCTATTTCTGTCTTCCATTTATTTGATGTCCCAGCTTCCACAGCTCTCTGAGGCAACGAATTCCACAGATTCACAACACTCAGAAGAAATTTCTCCTCATCTCAGTTCTAAATGGGCAGCCCCTTATTCTAAGATCATGCCCTCTGGTTCTAGTCTCCCCCACCAGTGGAAACATCCTCTCTGCATCCACCTTGTCAAGCTCCCTCATAATCTTAAACGTCTCAATAAGATCACCTCTCATTCTTCTGAATTCCAATGAGCCCAACCTACTTAACCTTTCCTCCTAAGTCAACCCACTTATCCTCGGAATCAACCTACTGAACCTTCTCTGAACTGCCTCCAAAGCAAGCATATCCTTTCGTAAATATGGAAAACAAAACTACACGCAGTATTCCAGGTGTGGCCTCACCAATACCCTGTACAGCTGTAACAAGACTTCCCTGCTTTTATACTCTATCCCCTTTGCAATAAAGGTCAAGTTTCCATTGGCCTTCCTGATTACTTGCTGTACATGAATACTTATCCTTGTGTTTCATGCACAAGTACCCCCAGGTCCCGCTGTCCTGCAACACTTTGCAATCTTTCTCCATTTAAATAATAACTTCCTTTTTGATTTTTCCTGCTAAGGGCATGACGTCACACTTTCCAAAATTATACTCCATCTGCCAAATTTTTGCCCACTCACTTAGCCTGTCTGTGTCCTTTTGCAGATTTTTTATGTCCTCCTCACACATTGCTTTTCCTACCATCTTTGTAACGTAGCCAAGTTTGCTGACGATACACTCAGTCCCCCCTTCCAAGTCGTTAATATAGATTATAAATAATTGGGGTCCCAGCATTAATCCCTGTGGCACCCCACTCATTACTGATTGCCAACCAGAGAATGAACCATTTATCCTGACTCTCTGTTTTCTGTTTGTTAGCCAATCTTCTATCCATGCTAATATATTAGCCCCAACCCCGTGAACTTTTATCTTCTGCAGTAACCTTTTGTGTGTTGTGTGGCACCTTGTCAAATGCCTTCTGGAAGTCTAAATACACCACATCCACTGGTTCCCCTTTATCCACCCTGTTCATTACATCCTCAAAGAATTCCAGCAAATTTGTCAAACATGACTTTCCCTTCATAAATCCATACTGACTCTGCCTGACCAAATTTTGCTTTTCTAAATGTTCTGTTACTGCTTCTTTAATAATGGACTCCAATATTTTCTCAACTACAGATGTTAGGCTAACTGGTCTATAGTTTCCTGCTTTTTGTCTGCCTCCTTTTTTTTTTAAATAGGGGCATTACATTTGCAGTTTTCCAATCTGCTGGGACCTTCCCAGAATCCAGGGAATTTTGGTAAATTACAACCAATGCATCCACTATCCCTGCCGCTACTTCTCTTAAGACCCTAGGATGCAAGCCATGAGGTCCAGGGGATTTATCTGCCTTTATTCCCATTATCTTACTGAGTACCACCTCCTTAGTGATTGTGATTGTGTTAAATTTCTCCCCCCCCCGCTATAGCCCCTTGATCATCCACTGTTGGAATACTGTTAGCATTGTCTACCGTGAAATACTTGTTTAGAGTTTCTGCCATCTCCATGTTCCGCATTACTAATTCCTCGTTCTCATCCTCTAAGGGACCAACATTTACTTTAGCCACTCTTTCTTTTTATATACCTACAGAAACTCTTGCTATCTGTTTTTATATTTTGTGCGAGTTTACGTTCATAGTGTTGCTACAATTGTACAGGGCCTTGGTGAGGCCACACCTGGAGTATTGTGTACAGTTTTGGTCTCCTAACTTGAGAATGGACATTCTTGCTATTGAGGGAGTGCAGCGAAGATTCACCAGACTGATTCCCGGGATGGTGGGACTGACCTATCAAGAAAGACTGGATCAACTGGGCTTGTATTCACTGGAGTTCAGAAGAATGAGAGGGGACCTCATAGAAACGTTTAAAATTCTGACAGGTTTAGACAGGTTAGATGCAGGAAGAATGTTCCCAATGTTGGGGAAGTCCAGAACCAGGGGTCACAGTCTAAGGATAAGGGGTAAGCCATTTAGGACCGAGATGAGGAGAAACTTCTTCACCCAGAGAGTGGTGAACCTGTGGAATTCTCTACCACAGAAAGTAGTTGAGGCCAATTCACTAAATATATTCAAAAGGGAGTTAGATGAAGTCCTTACTACTCGGGGGAATCAAGGGGTATGGCGAGAAAGCAGGAAGGAGGTACTGAAGTTTCATGTTCAGCCATGAACTCACTGAATGGCGGTGCAGGCTAGAAGGGCTGAATGGCCTACTCCTGCACCTATTTTCTATGTTTCTATGTTTCTAGTCTATCTTCCCTTTCTTAATCATTTTTTTAAAGTCATTCTTTGCTGGCTTTTAAAAGCTTCCCAATCTTCTGTCCTCCCAGTAGTTTTGGCCACTTTGTATGCCCTTGTTTTTAAATTGGATACCGTCCTTTATTTCTTTAGTTAGCCACAGATGGCTTTCTTTTCTCTTGCATCCTTTCCTCCTTACTGGAATATATTTTTCTTGAGGGTTTTGAAATATCTCCTTAACTGTACACCACTGTTCATCAACTGTCCTACACGTTAATCTATTTTCCCAGTCCACTTGAGCCAACTCTGCCCTCATACCTTCATGGTCTCCTTTATTTAAGCTTAGCACGTTGGTTAGAGGTCCAACTTTCTCACTCTCCATCTGAATTTGAAACTCAACCATGCTATGATCACTCATTCCAAGGGGATCCTTTAACTAGGAGATTGCTTATTAATCCTGTCTCATTACACAGGACCAGATCGAAGATAGCCTGCCCCTGGTTAGTTCCGTTACATACTACTCAAGGAACCCATCCCTTATGCACTCGATGAACTCTTCCTCAAGGCTACCCAGACCAATTTGATTTATCCAATCAATATGGAGGTTAAAATCACCCATGATTATTGCTGTTCCCTTTTTACAAGCTCCCACTATTTCCTGGTATATGCTCCGACCAGATTTGCTACTGTTAGCGGGCCTATATACTACGCACACCAGTGACTTTTTCCCCTTATTATTCCTTAGCTCCACCCAAACTGTTAACATCCTGATCCTTTGAGCATATATTGTTTCTCACTATTGCAGTGATTCCATCCTTCATCAATAGAGCTACCCCACCTCCTTTTTCTTTCTGTCTGTGTCCTTCCGGATTGTCAAATACCCCTGAATATTTAATTCCCAGTCCTGGTCACCTTGCAAACACGTCTCTGTAATGTCTATCAGATCATACCCATTTGTCTCAATTTGTGCTGTCAACAATATTTTGTTACAAATACTACGTGCATTTAGACAAAGTGCCTTTAAATTTGTTTTATTACTGCTCGTTTCCTCTCTCCTTCAAACTCACTTTCTTTGTTTTTGCTTTCCAATTCCAGCTTTTCTCTCCTCCCTACTGAATCTACTCTCAGGTTCCCATCCCACTGCCAAGCTAGTTAAAACCCTCCCCAACAGCACTAGCAAACCGTCCCCAGCAAGGATATTGGTCCCGGCTCTGTTGAGGTGCAACCCGTCCGACTTGTACAGGTCCCACCTCCCCCAGAAGCTGTCCCAATGCCTCAGGAAACTAAAGCCCCCCCGCCTGCACCATCTCTCCAGCCACGTATTCATCTGCTCTATCTTCCTATTTCTGTACTCACTAGCTTGTGGCACTGGGAGTAATCCGGAGATTACTACCTTTGAGGTCCTGCTTTTTAATCTCGCTCCTAGCTCCCTAAACTCTGCCTGCAGGACCTCATTCCTCTTTCTACCTATGTCATTGGTACCGATGTGGTCACGGCCTCTGGCTGTTCACCCTCTCCCCCCAGAATGCCCTGCAGCCGCTCAGTGACATCCTTGACCCTGGCACCAGGGAGACAACATACCATTCTGGAGTCACGCCTGCAGCCGCAGAAACGCCTATCTGCTCTCCTGACTATGGAATCCCCTACCACTATAGCTCTTCCATTCTTTTTCCTCCCCACCCCTGTGCAGCTGAGCCACCCGTGGTGTCATGGATTTGGCTCTGGCTGCACACCCCAGAGCCACCATCGCCCTCGCCGGCACTCAGAACAGAGTACCGGTTGGAGAGCAAGATGGACTCGGGGGACTCCTGCACCACCTGCCTTGTCCTCCTCTTCTGTCCAGGGGTCATCCAAACCCTATCTGCCTGCACACTCTTAAGTTGTGGGGTGACCGCCTCTAGAAATGTGCTATCCACGTTGCTCTCAGTCTCGCAGATGCACCGCAGTGTCCCCAGCTGCCGCACAAGCTCCGAAACATGGAGGTCGAGTTGGTGCAGCCAGAGACACCTCCTGAACACGTGGTCGTCCCGGCTGCGCAAAGCATCCAGGATTTCCCACATGCCACAGGATGTGCAATCCACGTGACTGAGCTGCACTGCCATCCTTCCAGTTACCCTCGGAACTATCAAGTAGAACTAAACTCTAAACCTTAGTAAAACACACCCAGCAACTACTCAGTAAACAGCTGATTTAATGAACTAGTTCTCCTTAGATAATAAGGATCACATATATTTACTTCCAGTTCTTACTTACTTACTTACAACAATGCCAAATGTTTCCTACCGAAAGAAAAAGGATAAAATACTCACCAATCCACCAGTCAATCACTTACCCGCTTGGCTGTGAAGTCACACTTCGATTTCTTTTTACTTTGTTTACTTTCTGTCGCTGCTGCAGCTGGCCTCCTCCTGACTGCCGCTGCTCTAAGCTGCCAACGCCCTTTGTACTCCCATGCCCGCTCGGGTCTCGCGATGCTGGCCTCCTCCCGACTGCTGCTGATCCAAGCTGTCCTTAGTGTGGTCCCGCGCCCGCTCGGATCTCGCGATGCTGGCCTCCTCCCGACTGCCGCTGATCCAAGCTGTCCTTAGTGTGGTCCCGCGCCCGCTCGGATCTCGCGATGCTGGCCTCCTCCCGACTGCTGCTGATCCAAGCTGTCCTTAGTGGTCCCGCGCCCGCTCGGGTCTCGCGATGCTGGCCTCCTCCCGACTGCTGCTGATCCAAGCTGCCGCCCTGAGTAGTCCCGCGGCTGCTCCGCTCTCGCGATGCTGGCCGCCTCCCGAGAAGATAGAAGTAAAACCTTCCCCTCAGTGTCATTTTGCTTTTTATTTGTTGTTGACACCAGTGCCTCTGCGTGACCATGAGGCAAAGATAAGGAAATGGCTCGTAAACAGAATAATTTCTCAAGGAGGAAATCAATGAACAGGTTAAGAAATTTCTGCGACAAGGTCAAAACAGAGCTCGGGTTCAGTGAAATGTTTCAATGTAAATGGGAGTGTGTGTGTTACTTGGGAGCTCAACATTGAGGAATAGCTGAAGACTTGTTGAAATGACAAACAGTCTTTTCAGGGGGCGAATGGTGAACAAGAATATTTGTTCCAAGCCCCAAAAAAGTAGAATGTCTGTCTGCAAATTTAAGGATTCATTCCGTGATTCCTGTGGTCTCAGTAGAAAGCTGTGCACAAAGGGAGCATGGTTTCGAGGACCACAGCAGCCCTATTGCCAGCTGGTGCTCCCTTCAATACAGCTTCACAGCTGGAAGCACAGGATCATAAAATTAACTCCATAGTTCAAATCTCTTTGATAAATATGCATTTAAAAAAAAAGAAATGCATATTTTTCAGTGAGTAATAAGACACTAAGGACCCAAAATTGATGAAGATCTCCAGCTGCCCAGGTGCCGCCCAAAGGACCGCTGATGGCCGCCATTGTATCCGACCGAACTTTCGGCAGGATTATCATCGGAGAGGTCCCTCGAAGGTCGGCGGGCGGCAAATGAGCGGCTTACGCCACCGATCTGGGCAGTAGCGGTGGGAGCTCCCATTCTCGGCGGCAAAGACGCTTGCTGCCCAAATGCCACCGAGGATGAAGTCGGGCCCACAGAGGATCGAAGACCTGAAAAGCAAAAGCATTAAAAAAAGAACATCTGAAGACCTTCAGGGGACCCCCTGTGGGTAAGTCCCCGTAAAGAAAAAAATTACAAAAAGTGTACTAACCATTTTCCCCCCCCCATCTTCCTACCTCCCGTCGGGAGACAGACCAGCCTCCAGCCAGTGGTCCACCCCTGCTCTGGCACCGACTACCGCCGACATGAATATCTTAGCTCGGCGGGCAGGTCAGTTGCGCGACTCGGCCACCCGCTGAAGTCGACGGGCGCTTCCCAGTGGCTCTCTCCTCCCGCCCGCTCCAGGCCACGTCGAAAGTGGCACTGGACACAGTTCGACCAGAGGAACGTCAGCGACAGTGAGCAGCAGTCGGTGGTAAGTTCTTCAATTTCGGGCCCTAAGTTTTTGTATGCTGCTACCAAAGTTAAAACTTGGTGCTCTTGACACTGACCAAAGAAAACAACTAGAATTCAAGGTATTGGTCATTAACCCACTGCTACCCTGGTCACGGCATCACCCAAATCAACTTCTCAGACACAAAAACAGAATTAGACAACAGCTAATAAGAACCAGAAGTAAAACCAGTAATAATGATTTTTTTTTTCCCCCACTTAAAATCACTTCTCTTAGTTTCACCAACACTTTGAGCCCGAAATTGGTCGATGCGTTAAGGTCTGCCCATTTCTCACTGGCATACCACAGACTGAAGAGGGCAAAATTGGTCAAATCTTTTTCGGCGGTTTGCATCGGGCAGTATGTATCCCAGATCGACTATTTCCTCGATGGTTGGTGTGGCTGGAACTGCGCATACGCAAATTTCCCCCCCCCCACCTCCTTTTTGTTACACAAGCATTTTACCCGCGATTTTGGGGGTCAGGGGTCGCATGCGCATTGAGTTCGGGGGTGGGGGGAGAGTGAGAAGGAGCACAGCAAGCTAGTCGATGGGCACTTACTTGAAAAATACCAAATATATTCCTACCAACTTATAATTCTTCAGTTTTAAGACTAAGAGGAGATATTTAACAAAGCAAAAATCAGACAAATACAAAGATTATGGCAAGACATCCAAGCACAGGAACATCGAGAAGTAGGGGAGGGTAATGACAAGATGTGTGTGTGTGTGTGTGTGTGTGTGTGTGTGTGTGTGTGAGAGATGTTAAATGGATTGAAGATTTTTACTTTGATTTACTTTACTTTCTGCAGAAGACGACATTTGGGGGGGGGGGGGGGGGGGGGGGGGGAGGACCCACAATCCAGGAGCCTCTTACCTGTCCCTTGTTGGGGACAGCAACCATGCCATAACCGGCATTGGAGCTGACCCACTCACACGAGATAGTAAGTTGAATAAAATGCAATCTGTGTTGCGGTCCTCTCATGTCATGTAATGTAATGTAACTGTAATGTTGGCTTGATGTAATGTAATGCAAGTTTATTGCACTGTAATGTTGGCCTCATGTGATGTACTGCAATGTTGGGAGCATGTAACGCAATGCATACATGTATTGTCTGTCTGCGATATGTAATGCAGTACTGCAGCAGTGGTGGTCATTTAAGTAAGACTGTGGTAAGTCACTGTACTATGTACTGATGTAACCCTGACCCCCTCCCTTGCTGCAGAAAACATAGAAAATAGGTGCAGGAGTAGGCCATTTGGCCCTTCGAGCCTGCACCACCATTCAATAAGATCATGGCTGATCATTCACCTCAGTACCCCTTTCCTGCTTTCTGTCCATACCCCTTGATCCCTTTAGCCGTAAGGGCCATATCTAACTCTCTCTTGAATATTTCCAATGAACTGGCATCAACAACTCTCTGCGGTAGGGAATTCCACAGGTTAACAACTCTTCGTGAAGAAGTTTCGCCTCATCTCAGTCCGAAATGGCCTACCCCTTATCCTGAGACTGTGACCCCTGGTTCTGGACTCCCCCAACATCAGGAATATTCTTCCTACATCTAACCTGTCCAGTCCCTTCAGAATTTTATATGTTTCTATGAGATCGGTTGCTGTAGGTGTGTACCAGGACATAACGCGTCTATCACAGGCCAGCTTCGACATAGGTCGAGAGCTGCTCAAGGCCATGACTACAATATCCACAAACATCGGGACTCTATCAGAGCAGCAGTTGGAAGAAAGGTTGCGTATGATCAACACGATGGAGTGAACCGCCGACGTCGTCGAAGCCATGCGGCAATTGAGGGGATCGGGACGTTACGCGGTACCCCTACCCCATGCCATAGTATTCAGGTCGACAGCACCTGAGGGTGGGGAGCTGACATCATCTTCCAGCCCTGAAGTCTCGCCTTCCACATCGCGAGCTTCTCTTGAGGCCCCATTTATTACGCCTGTATGTCTGAGCCCCAACGACAGCAACAGCACTCGGGGTGAAGTGCTGCACGCCAGCTTGCTACCACCATAAGAAGGTCCGGGAGTAAGAAAGGGGGGAATATTCCCAAGGGTGGTGTAGCACGCGGGTGTGGACAGGGCAGAGGGCATGGAAAGTGAAGGGTCTTTTTGTTGTAATTGAAGTTTGATTTGTAAAAGTTTATTAAAGTTGTTAAAAAAAATCCACGCACAAGCATCTTCCACCCTACACTATGTAGTTCAGGACCTGGAATACTAGGTCCTTCATTGCAACACCTGTGAACTCATCCTTTTTTGGTGTGGAAGCAAGTCATCCTCGGTTCGAGGGATTGCCTATGATGATGATGAAAGTTGTTACATAGTTATAAGCTTTACAAAGTTTTAAAATTAATGTATATTTTTTTAGATAAACGTTTGAATTGAATTTAAGCACTCTTGTACAGTGTCAAACTTTTTGGGTAATAGTCATCAGGGTCCCAAAACGCAGCTCTCCACATTCAAGCAAAGTGTTCGTTTATGAGCTGCTGACGTAACAGTTTTGCAGTGGCATATGCTCCGTGTGCACTTCGCTGTGGTGTTGGGGGGGCAGTGGTGCCATGGGTTCATCTGCAAATGCCTCGTCATCCTCCTCCCCTCATTGTCCTCTTCCTCATCCTCCATCGCCTGCACTCTCTCCTCAGGTGGTCCTGCAGTCTCCTGTGGCAATTCCTGTCCCCACATGGTTGCTATATTATGCAACATAGAAACATAGAAATATAGAAAATAGGTGCAGGAGTAGGCCATTCGGCCCTTGGAGCCTGCATCGCCATTCAATGAGTTTCATGGCTGAACATGCAACTTCAGTACCCTATTCCTGCTTTCTCGCCATACCCCTTGATCCCTCTAGTCGTAAGGACGACATCTAACTCCCTTTTGAATATATTTAGTGAATTGGCCTCAACAACTTTCTGTGGTAGAGAATTCCATAGGTTCACACTCTCTGGGTGAAGAAGTTTCTCCTCATCTCGGTCCTAAATGGCTTACCCCTTATCCTTAGACTGTGACCCCTGGTTCTGGACTTGCCCAACATTGGGAACATTCTTCCTGCATCTTACCTGTATAAACCCGTCAGAATTTTATATGTTTCTATGAGATCCCCTCTCATTCTTCTGAACTCCAGTGAATACAAGCCCAGTTGATCCAGTCTTTCTTGATATGTTAGTCCCGCCATCCCGGGAATCAGTCTGGTGAACCTTCGCTGCACTCCCTCAATAGCAAGAATGTCCTTCCTCAAGTTAGGAGACCAAAACTGTACACAATACTCCAGGTGTGGCCTCACCAAGGCCCTGTACAACTGTAGCAACACCTCCCTGCCCCTGTACTCAAATCCCCTTGCTATGAAGGCCAACATGCCATTTGCTTTCTTAACCGCCTGCTGTACCTGCATGCCAACCTTCAAATGACTGATGTACCATGACACCCAGGTCTCGTTGCACGTCCCCTTTTCCTGATCTGTCACCATTCAGATAATAGTCTGTCTCTCTGTTTTTACAACCAAAGTGGATAACCTCACATTTATCCACATTATACTTCATCTGCCATGCATTTGCCCACTCACCTAACCTATCCAAGTCACTCTGCAGCCTCATAGCATCCTCCTTGCAGCTCACACTGCCACCCAACTCAGTGTCATCCGCACATTTGGAGATACTACATTTAATCCCCTCGTCTAAATCATTAATGTACAGTGTAAACAGCTGGGGCCCCAGCGCAGAACCTTGCGGTACCCCACTAGTCACTGCCTGCCATTCTGAAAAGTACCCATTTACTCCTACTCTTTGCTTCCTGTCTGACAACCAGTTCTCAATCCACGTCAGCACACTACCCCCAATTCCATGTTCTTTAACTTTTCACATTAATCTCTTGTGTGGGACCTTGTTGAAAGCCTTCTGAAAGTCCAAATACACCACATCAACTGGTTCTCCCTTGTCCACTCTCCTGGAAACATCCTCAAAAAATTCCAGAAGATTTGTCAAGCATGATTTCCCTTTCACAAATCTATGCTGACTTGGACCTATCATGTCACCTCTTTCCAAATGCGCTGCTAAGACATTCTTAATAATTGATTCCATCATTTTACCCGCTACCGATGTCAGGCTGACCACTCTATAATTCCGTGTCTTCTCTCTCCCTCCTTTTTTAAAAAGTGGGGTTACATTGGATCAGTTCCTATGGAGTGGAGGGTAGCCAGAGTCTATGAAATGTTGGAAAATGACTGTCAATGCATCCGCTATTTCCAAGGCCACCTCCTTAAGTACTCTGGGATGCAGACCATCAGGCCCTGGGGATTTATCGGCCTTCAATCCCATCAATTTCTCCAACACAATTTCCCGACTAATGAGGATTTCCCTCATTTCCTCCTTCTTACTAGAACCTCTGACCCCTTTTATATCCGGAAGGTTGTTTGTGTCCTCCTTAGTGAATAATTTCTTTGTTCCCATTTATGACTTCCCCTGATTCTGACTGCAGGGGACCTACGTTTGTCTTTACTAACCTTTTTCCTTTTACCTATCTGTGGAAGCTTTTGCAGTCCATTTTAATGTTCCTTGCAAGCTTCCTTTCGTACTCTATTTTCCCTGCCCTAATCAAACCCTTTGTCCTCCTTTGCTGAGTTCTAAATTTCTCCCAGTCCCCGGGTTCGCTGCTATTTCTGGCCAATTTGTATGCCACTTCCTTGGCTTTAATACTATCCCTGATTTCCCTTGATCGCCACGGTTAAGCCACCTTCCCTTTTTTATTTTTACGCCAGACAGGGATGTACAATTGTTGTCGTTCATCCATGCAGTCTCTAAATGTGCTGCCATTGCTCATCCACTGTCAACCCCTTAAGTATCATTCGCCAATCTATCTTAACCAATTCACGCCTCATACCTTCAAAGTTACCCTTCTTTTCTCTGAATTAACTGTTTCATTCTCCATCCTCATGCAGAATTCTACCATATTATGGTCACTCTTCCCCAAGGGGCCTTGCACAACAAGATTGCTAATTAATCCTCTCTCATTACACAACACCCAGTCTAAAGATGGCCTCCCCCCTCGTTGGTTCCTCGACATATTGGTCTAGAAAACCATCCCTTATGCACTCCAGGAAATCCTCCTCCACCGTATTGTTTCCAATCTATATGCGTATTAAAGTCACCCATGATAACTGCTGCACCTTTATTGCATGCACCCCTAATTTCCTGTTTGATGCCCTCCCCAACATCACTACTACTGTTTGGAGGTCTGGACACAATTCCCACTAGCGTGTTCTGCCCCTTGGTATTCCATAGCTCCACCCATACCGATTCCACATCATCCAAGCTAATGTCTTGCCTTACAATTGCATTAATTTCCTCTTTCACCAGCAACGCCACCCCACCTCCTTTTCCTTTCTGTCTATCCTTCCTAAATGTTGACTACCCCTGGATGTTGAGTTCCCAGCCTTGGTCACCCTGGAGCCACGTCTCCGTGATGCCAACCACATCGTATCCGTTAACTGCTATCTGCACAGTTAATTCGTCCACCTTATTTCGAATACTCCTCTCGCATTGAGGCACAGAGCCTTTAGGCTTGCCCTTTTAACACACTTCGACCCTTTAGAATTTTGCTGCAAAGTGGCCCTTGTTGTTTTTTGCCTTGGGTTTCTCTGCCCTCCACTTTTACTCATCTCCTTTCTGTCTTTTGCTTCTGTCTCCATTTTGTTTCCCTCTGTCTCCCTGCATTGGTTCCCATCCCCCTGCCATATTAGTTTAACCCCTCCCCAACAGCACTAGCAAACACTCCTCCTAGGACATTGGTTCCAGTCCTGCCTAGGTGCAGACCGTCCAGTTTGTACTGGTCCCACCTCTCCCAGAACCGGTTCCAATGCCCTAGGAATTTGAATCCCTCCCTGCTGTACCATTGCTCAAGCCACGTATTCATCTGAGCTATCCTGCAATTCCTACTCTGACTAGCACGTGGCACTGGTAGCAATCCCGAGATTACTACTTTTAAGGTCCTACTTTTTAAATTTAGCTCCTAGCTCCTTAAATTCGTCTCGTAGGACCTCATCCCGTTTTTTACCTATATCGTTGGAACCAATGTGCACCACGACAATTGGCTGTTCATTTTCCCTTTTCAGAATGTCCTGCACCCGCTCCGAGACTTACTTGACCCTTGCACCAGGGAGGCAACATACCATCCTGCAGTTTCGGTTGCGGCCGCAGAAACGCCTATCTATTCCCCTTACAATTGAATCCCCTATCACTATTGCTCTCCCACTCTTTTTCCTGCTCTCCTGTGCAACAGAGCCAGCCATGGTGCCATGAAGTTGGCTGCTGCTGCTCCCCTCAGGTGAGTCATCCCCTCAACAGTACTCAAAAGCAGTGTATCGGTTTTGCAGGGGGATGACTGCAGGGAATCCCTGCACTACTCTTCCTGTTGGTCTTCCATTCCCTATCTGTCTGTGGACCCTTTACCTGCGTTAAGACCAACTCACTAAACGTGCTATTCACGTCGTTCTCAGCATCGTGGATGCTCCAGAGTGAATCCACTCTCAGCTCCAATTCCGCAACGCGGTCTGTCAGGAGCTGGAGGCGGATACAATTCCCGCACACATAGTCATCAGGGACACCAGAGGCGTCCCTGATTTCCCACATAGTACAGGAGTTGCATAACACGTGTCTGAGCTCTCGTGCCATGACTTAACCCTTAGATTAACTTAAATTGGCAACAGTGCTAAAAGTTACTCACTAATATAGAAGAGAAAAAAGAAAAACTACTTACCAATCACCAGCCAATCACTTACTCCCTTGGCTGTGACGTCACCTTTCTATTTCTTTCTACTTCTTTTTTGCCTTCTCCCTGTAGCTGCACAAGCTCCACCTCTCGCCGACGCTGCCCAACTCCTGATCTCGCAGCCTTTTTATCGGCCAACAGGAAGAGCAGTGGAAGGAAGGTAGTGCAAGGGTCCCCTGCGATCATCCCCCTGGCCAAACAGGGATGAACTCTCGATTCAGGCCGATTGTCTACTGTTGGGAAACCATGTAGTCATGCCCCAGATGGGCAAGAGGTGTTCATCAGAGAACCCCACAATGAGCACCCGGGCATTGTCATGATGAAGGCAATTTGCCAGGTCACACGTTTGGTGGCCAGGGATAGATGCAGACCTGGAACTTTGTGTTCGCAGGCGCAACACGTGTGCCCAGCTGGGCAATGCGCCCAGGGAAGCCCCCCTTAGCCCCTGGTCCTGGCCCGCCAAGCCATGGTCACGCATCCATGTGGACTACGCAGGTCCTTTCATGGGAAAAATGTTCTTGGTTGTCGTAGACGCCTCCTCCAAATGGATCGAGTGTGACATTTTAAATTCAAGCACATCCTCTGCCACTGTAGAAAGTCTACGGGCAATGTTCGCCGCCCATGGTCTACCGGATGAGCGACAATGGCCTATGCTTCACAAGCACTGAATTCCAGGACTTCATGGCAGGCAATGGAATTAACCATGTCAGAACGGCACCGTTCAAGCCGGCCTCAAACGGCCAGGTGGAACGAGCAGTGCAGATAATCAAACAGGGGATGCTCAGAATCCAAGGGGGTTCCCTACAAAGCCGCTTATTATGCCTCCTGTTTGCCTACAGATCCCGACCACACTCGCTCACAGGAGTTCCACCCGCAGAGCTGCTAATGAAAAGGACGCTCAAAACCAGGTTATCCCTTATACACCCCACCACGAAAGAAATTGTTGAGAGCAGGCAACAGTCACAATGTGACTACCGTGACAGGAATGCGAGGGCGCGATGTATCAATGTCAATGACCCTGTCTTTGTCCTCAACTATGCTGCAGGGCCCAAATGGCTTGCAGGCACTGTGATTGCCAAAGAGGGGAATAGGGTTCTTGTAGTTAAACTTACCAATGGACAAATCTGCCGCAAACACGTGGATCAAACAAAAAGGAGGTACAGCAACCCCATAGAAGCAGAGGAAGAACACGATGTAGAGTTCACTCCACCACAGGTGACCGAATACCGGAACCAAGTGGAGGAGAGCCCAGTCACTGTGGGCAGTCTGGACATGCTTGAGGCACCGCAAACAGCAGGCACTCAGGCCAGCGCCCAACAACCAAGCCCCAACTCAGGCGCTCTACAAGGGAGCGTAAACCACCAGAGAGACTCAACCTGTGATCCCAATAAGACTTTGGGGGGGGGGGGGGGGAGGTGATGTCATGTATTCAACCATCATTGTAACCCATGTATAAGCTGACCGAAGTTGTACACTGAGAGAACAATGACCACTCGGTGGAGAACTTGTGGGAGACACTCCTAGCCTGGACTTTCAGGTATAAAAGGGGAAGCTCCACCCACCTTCATCACTTCAGCGCTGGAAATAAAGGTTACTTCTCTCTAGTATGGGCCTCATGTACATTTATACTGCAGAGTAAGGACATATCACTAATTGTCTTTTCGATAATATTGTGTGTGACTATATGGTGCTTATTATATCGTTGCTCGGTTTCTGTCTGAGGGTTCCGCGGGTGGGGTGGGGGGGCGGCGGGGAGTCAAGAGCCAGGTGGCGAGGCCGTGTCCTTTGTCCCTCAGCATCCAGCATTTACCTTGTGGCTCAGACTTCAACAGGTCAGACACAGTGCTCTCATGCAAGATGTGCGCATCATGGATGCTCCCTGGAAAGTAAGCATTCACTGCCATTATGCGTTGTGTATGGTCGCGTACGAGCTGCACGTTAAAAGAGTGAAATCCCTTACGGTTTAGGTACACCGCCGCCTCCTGTAATGGTGCTCGTTGGGCAATATGGATACAGTCAATAGCACCCTGCACCTTGGGGAAGCCGGCAATGTGTGAAAATCCCAAAGCCATGCCTCCCTGGTCATTGGGAAGTTTATAAATTCCATCCGGCATGCATAGTGTTTCAGGTACCTGTCGAATGCACCGATGAATAGCGTACTGAGAAATAGAGCATATGTCCCAAGCTGATGCCTGAAAGATCCACATGCATAAAAGAAAAGTGCTGCAGTCACCGTCATCTCGACAGAGTGTGCAGTAATGTTGGTGGTACTGGGCTGCAGGTCTGCCTGAATGAGCTGGCAAATCTCATTGATGACCCCTTTTCCGAAGCGCAGCCTTCAGACACACTGTCGATCGGTCAGGTCCAAGTATGAACATTTCTCCCTGAAGATCCTTTACGGGTAAGGCCTCCTCCTCATCATCATTATCATTCTGTGATCTCTTCAATTACTCTTATAACAATGCTCAATAAACTTCCTCACATCTGGTTCCTCCATTGGACAGGTTTGTAGTACAGGCTGAGATAATGCAGGCCCCATTTTTGAAAAAAATATATAACTAAAATACCTTTCTATCTTACTAAGTTACTCAGTAAAAATCGCACTGTAAAATCATTGTTCACCTCAGAAATACAGAGCTGCTGCTTTAGCTGACAGTTCCCGATTTTCAAAATGGCGGATCCGTGCACTCCGCCCACTTACCATCGTGTAAAACCACCTTTTCCAGGACGGTATGCAACTCCGGTGGGGTGTCTGCGGTATGTAATGAAAATCGGACTTTTTGTGTGGTATGCGGGCAGTCCTGCAATGCCGACTGTGTGCATACCGCTAGGCGGTATGTCAGTGATGAATATTTTGCCAAGTCGGTGTTTTTTTGACCAAAATCGCATTTTTGGGCAGTACGCTGATGGTAGGGGGTGGTATGTCGACCAATTTCGGCCCCTATTACTTCATCACAGTTCCAATATGCTGTCAGCACAGTACTATTCTGCTTGTCTCCCAAAATCTTGCACACTAAAATTGAAATTATGTAATATTTTTGATTGCATAGAATGATTTCAACTACCACGCCAGCTGAGACCCACTAACTCAGTGCTGTTTGGTAACTGAATCTAGGACCTTCTGGTCTGTTCGGTCTCAATTATATGCTGTCTGCTGTAAACATACTATTGGGGTAGCTGGAGAGGCAAAGTGGACACGGGGTTGTGGCGGGGGGGGGGGGGGGATCATCTCGAAAATATGTGGGCGAGGGATGGATTTGCGCTATTGATGAAGATGTCTGTGGGTTTTACCATGTTGTCCTTACAGTGGGAAATGCGGTGCTTGCTGATGGAAGAAACCACTGACACTAAACCCAAGAGAATACCTAAATGCAGTTCTAGAAATTTGAAACAAGTCCCTCATGGCTCATGTTGATGTCGAAAGAACTGTGTTTTGCTTTGGGAGTTTTAAGTCCTTGGTGCACACGTTGAATGATTTCTGGTGACCTACATCACTTTGACAGAGTATAGAAACACAGAATGATACAGTACAGAAGGAGGCCATTCAGCCATCGTGCCCATGTCGGCTCTTTGATAGAGCTATCTAATTAATCATACTCTTTCCCCTTAGCCCTGTATATTTTTTCCCTTCAAGTATTTATCTAATTCTCTTTTGAAAGTTACTGTTGAATTTGCTTCCACCTCCCTTTCAGGCCGTGCATTCCAGATCACAACAACTTGCTTTGTAAAAAAAATGTTCCCTCATGTCGCCTCTGGTTCTTTTACCAATCACCTTAAATCTGTGTCCTCTGGTTACTGATTCTTCTGCTACTTTATCAAAACCATTCATGATATTGAACACCTCTATCAAATCTCCTCTTAACCTCCTTTGCACTAAAGGAGAACAATCCCAGCTTCTCCAGTCTCTCCATATAACTGAAGTTTCTCATCCCTGGTACCATTCTAGTATTTATTGATTAGTCTACCACAAGAGTATAGTCAAGTATCCTGAGTGAAAACTAGGGTGACTCCTCATCACAGCCAAATAAGAAATTGGGAGGGGAGGAAGAGGAAGAGACACCACGTAACTCTGGCATGTGAAAGATTCCTACTCCATCTGTTGCTGGTTACTAAATGAAGACTGCCCAGAACATTAAGTCTGCCACTGCTCACTCTATTCTATGTCTTGAAGACAGGAATGGTATGTATTCATTTTGCGACATGGGCTATTGAAACTTCAAATAGAGTTTTTCTCAAGGATAATTCATTGGTCTTCCTGGAGGTCAGCCAGAATTTAGACAGACCAATTTAGACGGCATCAGGGATGAGCTACAACTATTCACGAGAGGATGTGCATCTCTGCAACCTGCAGTGGTTGCAAAAGTCTCGTAGGAGTCTGAAAAAATTGTTTGGAAACAGAAGATTACTGAACCTTACTGAAATGCATGGCTGAAGCAGACAATTAAGGAAGAACTACTGAGATACGGAAAATATGTTATGGAAGATGACGTCATAAAATACCAGGAAACAATATGCTTTTGGAAAACAGCTAGTTTGTTTAGAGTTTTCATATCTGTTCTTCAAAAGCTAGATCTGGATCACTACCAATGCACATTGTGCGTGTGGAGAATCAACCTTAAAAAAATATGTTTGAACTCTGAGAAAGGAACTACCACAAAATCCACAAACAGTTATTCTTATGGCTGCCATTTCAGGCAATGTTTGTAAAATTGCTACACATGGCAAGTATATTGACAGGACTAAAACATGTACACAGTTTGACACAAGTTTACTAGGAAGCTCAATATTTTGATCAGGATTGCAACAGCTCCATACAACAGCTTGTTTCAAAATCTTAGTACAGATTGAACCTCTCTTATCCGGCACCCTCAGGACCTGGCCTGTGCCGGAGAAGAGGATTTGCCGGACAATGGGAGGTCAGTATTTTGGGCCCAGCTTCGGTTGGCCTGGAGGTATCGGGGAGGAGGAGGAGGAGGAGCTACGGCAAGAGGCTGGGCAACCTCTGCGGGCTCCTTTGCGCCGCCCGACTACTTCCACCCGCAGCACAGCTGGACTGCACCTGGGTGGTGGACACGCAGGACAGCCAGCGCATCGTGCTGCAGCTCGGCCTGCAGCTGGGCTACATCGACAGGGTGCGTGTGTATGTCGGGACGGCCCAGGAGCGCGGCAGGCGCTGCAGACCCTCTCCTTCTGCAACAACTGGCGCTCCATCATCCTCAGACGAGAAAAACGGCTTCTCCTGCCAGCCAGGGAACTTCCACTGTGGCACCAAGGTCAGCATCCTCGAGCAGTGGTGGTGCAACGGGCAGGAGGACTGCCAGGGCGAAGCTGGGCCCGAAATGTGACCGGCCTCAGGACTCAGCACGCCGATCTGGCCTCGGAGGGAGCACCGGAGGCAGCGGGGAGAGGATGAGCGGCCAGCCCCAGAACACAGCATGTGTTGCGATGCCCCCTCGCCGGGAATGATGCGGGACGAGGGAGGTAGCCGGATAAAAGAGGTTCAACCAGTAGTTCATCCCATTTAATCACTCAGCAAATCAATCCGACCCAAACTGGGAGAAAAGCACTTCAGCATCTTATGCAACCATTTTTCTGCAAGTTTAATATGGCAATAAACTGATGCATTTATTGCATTGAATGTTTGTAATCAGATAAGCAAAAAAAAATTTATACTGGGTTCAGATTTTGGAGTTGAATGTTATCCTTTACACAAATATTCCAAATAACAGGAGTGAATGGGAAGTAGTTCAGTACATCGAAACCCAAATCCAAGATCAAATATTGATCCATAGGAAGCTGATATTAAATGTAGTAAAGACTGTTGTGAGTTGATCCATGGCAATGAAGTATCCTACTGCTGCCACAATATGTCAGAAAAAACAAAACTTCCAGCCAACACAGCAGAATGGGTAAACTTATCTTTTCTTGGTGCTTCTCATTTTTGACAGTGCATTGCCCTTTGAATTGGTCGACACAATCTGCATTCGCCTATCAAATTAAGACCAACTCGATTCATTTAACAGGTGTACTTTGTGCTTTCAAGTTAGTGAATCTTTACTCCTGCGGACATATAGTGATAGTAATTTTAGCATGAGCAAGAACACAAAATGGCTCTTTAAAAAAATTGAATATAGGTAGAACGTCCAAAATCCGGAGTTCTAAAAACCGGAATTGACCGAAAACTGGGCATTGGGCAGATTGCAAGCGCCGTTGTCCGGAATCCGGAAATATTTTCCGAAAACGGACTTTCAAGCTGGACATACCTTTTTCCAAGCATGAATCCCAAAAATATGCAGTACGGGCTCAAGATTGCCACATTAGGGCTGTTGCATCTAATGCTCTGAAATCCGGAAATTCATGAAAGTCGGCCCAAGGGTTTCTGGATTCGGGACGGCAGATTATCTCCGAAATCGGGAAATACCCGAAAATCGTCCACGAGGTTTCCGGATTCGGGACGTGGGATTTTCTTCTCCGAAATCCAGAAATACCCGAAACTCGGCCATGGGGTTTCCGGGTTCGGGACGTCTGATTTCTTCGCCAAAATCCGGAAAAACACAAAAACCGGAATGGCCTCGGTCCTGAGGTTTCCGGACGTTATACGTGTATTCACAAAAGTTCACCAAGTTATGTGGTAGGAACTACTGTGGAATCCATAATATACAAAGCAGTCAAAATATGAAATTAGAGTACACAGACATCTAAACATAACTACACTAAAACCATAATTTTCATAGTTTGCTTAATTTTCACAAATGTTAAATAACAACACGTCACAAGTTAATTCAACCCTAATGCTCTTAATCCTTGTTTTCCTTCAAGTTCAACAGTTTTGTAAACAAATTCGATTGAAGCTCACACAGTGAAAATTTGTACTCAGTACATTGTCTGCTGCACGATGGTGTCACAAGACTTCTGGTATTCCCATTGCCGAGACCAAACTGGTATGTGCTCTGTGGTTCCTTTTAATAAATCGGCATAAAATCACACAAAGTGCTCCCCAAAACTCCAGTGTGATGTGACCCTCAAACCTTCCTCACCGGCACCTGGCAAACCTTGGCCCAAGTCCGCCCTAAGTGGAGGAAGAGCATCCGGGGGAACGTTGAGCACCTCGAGTCCCGTCGCCGAGAACATGCAGAAATCAACTGCAGACAACGGAAGGAGCATACGGCAAACCAGGCTCTCCACCCACCCCTTCCTTCAACCACTATCTGTCCCACCTGTGACAGAGACTTTAATTCCCGTATTGGACTGCACAGTCACCAGAGAACTCACTTTTACAGTGGAAGCAAGTCTTACTCAATTTCGAGGGATGACGATGATGATGTGATGTGATACTGAGTCACTTAAACCAAGATGATGCTAGATTTGATTTCTGAGACGAGTTATCTGATCTTTTCCAGAGTAGTTGTTGGAACAGTGAAAAGGCCCAAGATAAAGGAGAGGGTGGTAGGGTGGGGAGGCTGGGGGCGGGGGTGTGAGTGGGGAGAAATAAGTTTTAAAAAAAACTAGCATTCCAAATGCGTTGACTCCTGCTGGAATGCATGTGCATGATTCTTGGCTTAAGCTATGGTGCCCTGCACTCACCATCTAGGTTAGGTATGAAGATAAGCTGTTTGGGCAATGTATCGCAGGGCTGCTTGTGCCCTGAAGCCGTAACTCGGCATTAGTCACAACCTTCAATAGAGACAGGAAGGAAGGAAGTCGATTAAAAAAAAACTCGCAGAGTTGGTACTGTCACCTACCCATGTTAATTATATACTTGTTTTATGTAGTACAAGCTAGAACAAAGAAAATAAAGACTTGGCTCTTCAGAATAATGACGGCATTCCCCTCTACCTGGGCTGATGGATTTTGAAAGTTTTAAGCACAGACGCTGTAAAACATATTGCAGTAATAAAACTATTGCTATATAAGGAAAGGATTGATTAAAATATTATCAGATTACCATACACCTAAAATGAAATTAAACAAAGTAACTAAACCCTTCCCTTGTGCTCACCCCCTGCCTTTATACTATTCCCTGTTTTTTTATTTTAAAATTTGAATTTACTGTTTCTTTAATCAAATTCTTTTATGCTCTATCTGTTCTAACTTTTTTATATTTAAAATCATTTACTTTCCTTTTCTCCTTCAGCCTTCTCACTCCCACCTTTCATTATGGAGGTTAAATCAACCTTGAAAAGAATATCCGGTTGGCTGGAACAAAAAAGTGCCCAGAGACCACTTTTTTCTGTTGCTAATTTAAAAGCACAGAACTAAAAAGATTGATAATGGTGTTTGATAGCATAACAAGTTCAAATCTTTCATATATTTTTTGCATCCAAATAACAAAGGCTCGGCAACCAGACAGTATTCTCATTGGCAATCCCCCAAATAGTGCACCTGTGAGTAAACCAATCTGCAGCAAATTGTGGAGGAATGGAAGAAAAAAATCAAGTCACCAATTGCATTTTAACCTTATAAAGCTGCTATATATATATATATATATATATAACCCAAGTATTTTTTTCTTTGCTTCCTCGTTAACAGCACTAAAGAAAGTTTGGTTGGATTGATTTTTCACACAAAACATTTATAAACAGTCTTAAAATAAATTACGTTCAAGAGAGTCTTCACATAGGAAGAAAACAACTCAATCCAGACTGGTCTCTCTGCCAGTAACAGCTGCAAAAACCAAACTCTTACAATGCATATTTTGTGTTCAACTGGCAATACTCACTAGTGACACAAAAAGCATCACAGATTAAATACTCATGTTCAGCTTCTATAAAAAGCAAACCTACCAGTATATCTTCATACTAGGCACAATACACTCTAAAATCCAACTGGCCTGCAAACATTTCTGAGCAATCATCTTTAATTCTTTAGCTTCAGGCATTAATGAAAATTTGACAAGAGAAAGAAAACGAGAACTGACCACGCACTTGCTCCAAATTGTACGGTGGTCTATTTGACTGTTACAACATTCAAACACTGAAGTGAGTTACTCACAGATATTTTAAATTCTCCAGATCTTCGAATGCACCCCTGGGAATTCTCCTAATTTGGTTGTTGTTTAACAGTCTGAAAAATGATAAAAAAATGTGTTACAGACCAAGAGTACAAAATGCAAATTTATTCTTTTAAATTATACCATGTGTTTATTATTTGTCTTTTCCCCCGTAACTGGTGCATGGAGTGTCTAATTATAGCTAAACGTCATTTATGAACGAATTAACTGTGCAGATAGCAGTTAACGGATATGATGTAATTGGCATCACGGAGACATGGCTCCAGGGTGACCAAGGCTGGGAACTCAACATCCAGGGGTAGTCAACATTTAGGAAGGATAGACAGAAAGGAAAAGGAGGTGGGGTGGCATTGCTGGTTAAAGAGGAAATTAATGCAATAGTAAGGGAGGACATTAAGCTTGGATGATGTGGAATCTGTATGGGTGGAGCTACGGAATACCAAAGGGCAGAAAACACTAGTGGGAGTTGTGTATAGACCAGCAAACAGTAGTAATGAGGATGGGCACAGCATCAAACAAGAAATTACGGATGCTTGCAATAAAGGTACAGCAGTTATCATGGGTGACTTCAATCTACATATTGACTGGGCTAAACAAACTGGTAGCAATGCAGTGGGGGAGGATTTCCTGGAGTGTATTAGGGATGGTTTTCTAGACCAATATATCGAGGAACCAACTAGAGGTCAGGCCATCCAAGACTGGGTGATGCGTGATGAGAAAGGCCTAATTAACAATCCTGTTGAGCGAGGCCCCTTGGGGGAAGAGCGACCATAATATGGTAGAATTTTTTATTAAGATGGAGAGTGACACAGTTAATTCAGAGACTAGGGTCCTGAACTTGGGGAAAGGTAACTTCGATGGTATGAGACGTGAATTGGCTAGAATAGATTGACGAGTGATACTTAAAGGGTTGACGGTGGATAGGCAATGGCAAACATTTAAAGATCACATGGATGAACTTCAACAATTGTACATCCCTGTCTGGAGTAAAAATAAAACGGGGAAGGTGGCTCAACCGTGGCAAACAATGGAAATTAAGGATAGTGTTAAATCCAAGGAAGAGGCATATAAATTGGCCAGAAAAAGCAGCAAACCTGAGGACTGGGAGAATTTTGTAATTCAGCAGAGGAGGAGAAAGGGTTTAATTAGGAGGGGGAAAATAGAGTACGAGAGGAAGCTTGCTGGGAACATAAAAACTTCTATAGAGATGTGAAGAGAAAAAGATTAGTGAAAACAAACGCAAGTCCCTTGCAGTCAGATTCAGGTGAATTTATAATGGGGATCAAAGAATTGGTGAACCAGTTAAACAAATACTTTGGTTCTATTTTCATGAAGGAAGACACAAATAACCTTCTGGAAATATTGGGGACCGAGGGTCTAGTGAGAAGGAGAAACTGAAGGATATCCTTATAAAGCGGGAAATTGTGTTAGGGAAATTGATGGGATTGAAGCCCGATAAATCCCCGGGACCCAATAGTCTGCATCCCAGAGTACTTAAGGAAGTGGCCCTAGAAATAGTGGATGCATTGGTGATCATTTTCCAACAGTCGATTGACTCTGGATCAGTTCCGATGGACTGGAGGATAGCTAATGTAACACCACTGTTTAAAAAAGGAGGGAGTGAGAAAACAGGTAATTATAGACTGGTTAGCCTGACATCAGTAGTGGGGAAAATGTTGGAATCAATCATTAAAGATGAAATAGCAGCGCATTTGGAAAGCAGTGACAGGATCGGTCCAAGTCAGCATGGATTTATGAAAGGGAAATCATGCTTGACAAAAAATTTTTGAGGATGTAACTGGTAGAGTGGAGAAGGGAGAACCAGTGCATGTGGTGTATTTAGACTTTCAAAAGGCTTTTGACAAGGTCCCACACAAGAGATTGGTGTGCAAAATCAAAGCACATGGTATTGGAGGTAATGTACTGATGTGGATAGAGAACTTGTTGGCAGACAGGAAGCAGAGAGTTGGGATAAACGGGTCCTTTTCAGAATGGCAGGCAGTAACTAGTTGAGTGCCGCAGGGCTCAGTGCTGGGAACCCAGCGCTTTACAATATACATTAATGATTTAGATGAAAGAATTGAGTGTAATATCTCCAAGTTTGCAGATGACACTTAACTGGGTGGCGGTGTGAGCTGTGAGGAGGACGCTAAAAGGCTGCAGGTTTACTTGGACAGGTTAGCTGAGTGGGCCAATGCATTGCAGATGCAGTATAATGTGGATAAATGTGAAGTTATCCACTTTGGGGGAAAAAACACGAAGGCATGCAGATACAGCAGGCAGTTAAGAAAGCAAATGGCATGTTGGCCTTCATAGCGAGGGGATTTGAGTACAGGGGCAGGGAGGTGTTGCTACAGTTGTACAGGGCCTTGGTGAGGCCACACCTGGAGTATTGTGTACAGTTTTGGTCTCCTAACTTGAGGAAGGACATTCTTGCTATTGAGGGAGTGGAGCGAAGGTTCACCAGACTGATTCCCGGGATGGTGGGACTGACCTATCAAGAAAGACTGGATCAACTGGGCTTGTATTCACTGGAGTTCAGAATAATGAGAGGGGACCTCATAGAAACATTTAAAATTCTGACGGGTTTAGACAGGTTGGATGCAGGAAGAATGTTCCCAATGTTGGGGAAGTCCAGAATCAGGGGTCACAGTCTAAGGATAAGGGTTAAGCCATTTAGGACCGAGATGAGGAGAAACTTCTTCACCCAGAGAGTGGTGAACCTGTGGAATTCTCTACCACAGAAAGTAGTTGAGGCCAATTCACTAAATATATTCAAAAGGGAGTTAGATGAAGTCCTTACTACTAGGGGGATCAAGAGGTATGGCGTGAAAGCAGGAACGGGGTACTGAAGTTGCATGTTCAGCCATGAACTCATTGAATGGCGGTGCAGGCTAGAAGGGCCGAATGGCCTACTCCTGCACCTCTTTTCGATGTTTCTATGTTATCTGAACGGCTGCAGATTAGGAAAGGGGGAGGTGCAACGAGACTTGGGTGTCATGGTACGTCAGTCATTGCAAGTTGGCATGCAGGTAAAGCAGGCGGTGAAGGTGGCAAATAGTGTGTTGGCTTTCATAGCTAGGGGATTTGAGTATAGGAGTAGGGAGGTCTTACTGCAGTTGTACAGGGCCTTGCTGAGGCCTCACCTGGAATATTATGTTCAGTTTTGATCTCCTAATCTGAGGAGGGATGTTCTTGCTATTGAGGGAGTGCAGCGAAGGTTCACCAGACTGATTGCCGGGATGGCGGGACTGACGTATGAGGAGAGACTGGATCAACTGGGCCTTTATACACTGGAGTTTAGAAGGATGAGAGGGGATCTCATAGAAACGTATAAGATTCTGACGGGACTGGACAGGTTAGATGCAGGAAGAATGTTCCCGATGTTGGGGAAGTCCAGAACCAGGGGACACAGTCTTAGGATGAGTAGGCCATTTAGGACTGAGATGAGGAGAAACTTCTTCACTCAGAGAGTTGTTAACCTGTGGAATTCCCTGCCGCAGAGAGTTCATTGGATATATTCAAGAGGGAGTTAGATATGGCCCTTGCGGCTAAAGGGATCAAGGGGTATGGAGAGAAAGCAGGAAAGGGGTACTGAGGGAATGATCAGCCATGATCTTATTGAATGGTGGTGCAGGCTCGACGGGCCAAATGGCCTACTCCTGCATCTATTTTCTATGTTTCTATTGGATTCACACACTGGAGATTCTGTCAGCATAAATCCACGTAGAACATTGAAAAACTCATACTTATTATTTTACAATCAACACTTTGTTATAAGTTTTGTAATATTAAAAAGACCATGGTGATGTCGAGCTCGTCACCCCACTAACAGACAGCGAGGACAGACAACATGAGACTCATGAGAATCAGCCATTTTGCTGAACAATGAATGAAGAGAAAACTGTTGTCAATTTATTAACTTTTTTTTGGAGAGGAGGAGAACAACTTGGGCACTTCTACTGATAAAAGATTTTTATGTCCTTTTTTAAAAAAAAATAAAACTGAAAACAAATTCTCAAACTGTCATGGTGGGTTTTTGGCTCACATTCTCTCGTTAAGTAACACAACCACTACAGTATCATACCCATATTCTTACTCGTTTATACTACATGATTGCCTCCAATAAATAGTAAGAGTGCCCAAGTTGGTAACCCTGTAATAGAACCCTCCTGGAACAGGGGTTTCACTCATTGCCTATGACCAGAAGTGCAGCCGTCATCAGAGCCAAAAAAACTTCCGCTGACCACATCTGGCATCGAGCCTGCCAATCAAAATCTGGACGCTTTTAGCATTGCTGGTCTACAGCCTACCCCAATATTGGGAACAGTCCACAGCCAGATGCAAAAGTCACAGATGAAATTTGGACAGGCACAACAACAAATCACATTTGAGACCTCAGCATAGTTACACACGTGTGAATCTCCTGTGTGCGATGTTACCAAATCCAGTATTGAGGGAGCAGATTCGGCACACTGAAGCAGAGTAATATAAACTGGGTATTAGATCATTCAAGTAACTGTGTGCAAATAGTTACAATCAGAGGCATGGAGCCTATGGTGCCACCCACATCATTAATAGACAGCTTTAAATGTAAATAACAACTTTATTTCAGCAATAAAGAAGCATTGAGCAGCTTTGAATTAAGATTTATTTTGGGAAGCACATTAGCATTTTACAAATTGTAGGGCGTGCTACTATAAACATTCTGAAAGGTTTATGACTGCTGCATAGGTTGCATTGTAAACATTGTATCTAATGCTAGAAGTTCTGCAAGAAATTAACCAGAGTCGGCTGTTCATCCGTAAACCAATAATATTTTAAATATTTCAGCAGCACTAATAATACAGGTACAACTGCACTTTTAGACCTAATATCATGGGATTGCAGTCTCCTTTCAATTCCCCATTTTTATATGCAAAAAAAGCAAACATAGCTTAGAGGAAAAAAATATCACAACCCATTCTGCAAACTGCATCCCATTTAAATACAGCAAGCAATAGTTATAGTATGGCCTCTTAGAACCTAAGAACATAAGCAGTAGGAGCAGTAGGCCAGTTGGCCACTCGAGTCAGCTCTGCCATTCAATAAGATCATGGCTGATCTGACATTGGGCTCAGCTCCACTTCCCTGCCCTCTCCCCATAGCCCTTCACACTCCCTTAGTTCTCAAAAATCTGTCTATCTCCACCTGAAATATATTCAATGACCCTGCCTCCACAGCTCTGGGGCAGAGAATTCCACAGATTTACAACCCTCAGAAAAGAAATTCCTCCTCATCTCAATTTTAAATGGACGGCCCCTTATTCTGAAACTATGCCCCCTAGTTCTAGATTCCCCATGAGGGGAAACATCCTCTCTGCATTTACCTTGTTGAGCCCCCTCAGTATCTTATATGTTTCAATAAGATCACGTCTCATTCTTCTGAACTCCAATGAGTATAGGCCCAACCTACTCAACCTTTCCTCATAAGTCAACCCCTTCATCTCAGGAATCAACCTCGTGAACGTTCTCTGAACTGCCTCCAATGCAAGTATTCCCCTCCTTAATGAGGCCAAACTGTACGCAGTATTTAGCCTCACCAATATCTTGTACAGTTGTAGCAGCACTTCTCTGCTTTTATACTCCATCGCCTTTGCAATAAAGGCCAACATTCAATTTTCCTTCCTGATTATTTGCTGTATCTGCATACTACCTTTGTGTTTCATGCACAAGGACCCCCAGATCCCACTGTACTGTAGCATTTTATAATTTCTCTTCTTTTAAAATAACTTGCTTTTTTATTTTTCCTGCCAAAGTGGATAACCTCACACTTACCCACATTATACTCCATCTGCCAAATGTTTGCCCACTCACTTAGCCTGTCTATATCACTTTGAAGATTTTTTTAGTCCCCCTCACAACTTGCGTTCCCACCCATCTTTTTTATCATCAGAAACTTGGCTACATTACACTCGGTCCCTTGATCCAAGTCATTAATACAAATTATAAATAGCTGAGGCCCCAGCACCGATCCCTGTGGCACCCCACTAGTTACCATTTGCCAACCGGAAAATGACCCATTTATCCTGACTCTGTTTTCTGTTAGTTAGCTAATCCTCTATCCATGCTAATATATTACCCCCAACCCCATGAACTTTTATCTTGTGCAGTAACCTTTTATGTGACACCTTATTGAATGCCTTCTGAAAATCTAAATACACCACATCCACTGGTTCCCCATTACCCACCATGCCCGTTACATCCTCAAAGAACTCCAGCAAATTTGTCAAACATGATTTCCCTTTCATAAAACCATGTTGACTCTGCTTGACTTTATGCTTTTCCAAATGTCCTGCTACTGCTTCCTTAATAATGGACTCCAGCATTTTCCCAACGACCGATGTTAGGCTAACTGATCTATAGTTTCCTGTGTTCAGTCTGCCTCCTTTTTTAAATAGGGACGTCATATTTGCAGTTTTCCAATTCACTGGGACCTCTCCAGAATCCAGGGAATTTTGGTAGATTACAACCAATGCATCCACTGTCTCTGCAGCCACTTCTTTTCAGACCCTAAGATGCAAGCCATCAGGTCCAGGGGACTTGTTCACCTTTAGTTCCATTATTTTAGAGTACTTTTTCTTTAGTGATAAAACAATCACCTGAGTTCCTCCTTCCCTATAGCCCCTTGATTATCCATGAATGGGATGTTTTTAGTGTCTTCTACCGTGAAGACCGATACAAAATATTTGTTCAAAGTCTCTGCCATTTCCCTGTTCCCCATTAATTCCCCAGTCTCATCCTCTAAGGTACCAACATTTACTTTAGCCACGCTCTTCCTTTTTATAAACCTGTCGAAACTCTTACCATCTGCTTTTATATTTTCTGCTAATTTACTCTCAATCTTTCTTCCTTCTCTTGATTATTTTTTTTAGTCGTCCTTTCCTCTTTTTTTAAGTTTCCCAATCCTCTGGCCTCCCACTAATCTTAGCCACATTGTATGCCCTTGTTTTCACTTTGACACCATCCTTTATTTCCTTAGTTAGGCACAGATGGTTATCCCTTCTCTTAAAAAGTCTTTCCTTCTCACTGGAATATATTTTTGTTGAGAGTCATGAAATATCTCCTTAAATGTCTGCCACTGCTCATCAACCATCCCATACTTGAATCTATTTCCCAGTCCACTTTAGCCAACTCTGCCTTCATACCTTTGTAGTCTCCCTTATTTAAGCTTTGGACACTGGTTTGAGATCCAACTTTCTCACCCTCCAACTGAATTTGAAATTCAGCCATACTACGATTACTCTTTCCTAGACGATCCTTTACAAGGAGATAATTTATTAATCCTGTCTCATTACACAGTACCAGATCTAAGATAGCCTTCTCCCTGGTTGTTTCCGCAACATTCTGTTCAAGGAAACCATCCCGGATACACCCTGTGAACTCTTCCTCAAGGCTACCCTGGCCAATTTGATTTGTCCAATCAATATGAAGATGAAAATCACCCATGATTATTGCCGTTCCTTTTTTACAAGCCTCCATTATTTCTTGATGGGATTCAAATGAAAAAGGCTTAATCTACTTTTAACACTATAAACAAGAAAAAAAACAAAATATTTTCTTCTGTAAGGATAGTGGTGCATACAATATGCTGAAGATACATTGGCCCTGAATTCACGTCGTCTACGAGCACGTACAAGATGCGCACATGCCCATAGGGCCCCAAGTTCAGGGTTTAGACCCGGAACTTGCGATCGGTCATGAATACTCTTGACAAATTGCACACATCCGGAAGTAAAGGGCCTCTGCGGGCTGAGTGCTGGGCTATTTGCCCAACTTCTGCCGAGGGAATACCCTTGAAATTCTTACGACTGTAAGTCTTTTAAAAGGACAGGGAAATAATTTTTTTTCAATAATTGAAACATTTAAAAATCTGTCAAATAAGGCAAGTTTATTTTTAGACCCTTTAAAATATGTAAATTTATTTTTCAAAAAAAAAATAAAAGTTTTAATGAATTAAATTCCATTTTGATCAATTTTAAATGTGATGGTTTTTAAAAATATATATTTTAATTGCTTATGTGTTTTTAAAGATACATTTTCCTTATGAAGTATGAATAGGAATATCCCTACTTGGATTGGTTGGGCCGGCCCACGTGACCCCCGGGACGCGTGCGAAGCGCCCCAATCCCTGGAATACGTGGGTCTCTACGCAGGCTTTCAGAGGCCCAGGACCAGAAGTTTCCGAACCTCCCAAATCATCAAGTAAATTCGTAGAAATGTTTCAGGTCTGAGGCACCCGCCCGCAGGAAGCCTCCAATCGCAATTTCTGGTCCAAAATGTTGTGCAACCTTCTGGTGCATTGGCAAAGAAATCAACTGAAAGCCGCAAAAGCTCTTCCAAATTTGAAGCTTTCAAACCTCACCTGGTAATTACAACTACTACATTCCTCCATTTGCATTTTATAATCACGTGAAACCCTTTCTAGACAAACAGTTAAGAAAAACTAGCATTAACTTTGATTATTTTCTGCCAGTCCTGTTAAGTATTTAAACAGCAAGAGCCAACAGCAAACAGAAATGTGGCCATACATCTCGAGAGATGGTTGGAGGACAGAAAGCAAATGTTGGGGATGAAAGATAAGGTTAGTGATTTCCTAACGCAGTCTGCTTTTGATCCACTTATTTATTGGGCCAGAATGTGTGGTGAATAGAACGGTGCACTCAGAGTATGCCGTCATACTGCATTTGAAATTGACAGCAAGTTTGGGATTTCTGCATGCACGGCTAAATCACGAACTTGCGATGTCAAGTTCCGACTTGACAGAGCATCCTCACCGACATTAACTCTGCTGAAACAGAGTTGGACTAATTGCCCAGCAACTGCGCAGCAATCATGCATGAAAATTTTACGGCTGGTGGAAATGGGCCTGTTAACAAAGCGCAAGGGGATACCTCCTGACAAACTCAAGGAAATTTAAAAACTTGAGGCCGGAAATTGAAACATTTTAGGATTTTGGCCATGGAAAGTATTTATTTATCCATGAAATGTTCGGAGGAAGCGGTTGCTACATTGAGGGCTTTATTTATTTTTGCATCTATGTGGAGTATAAGCTTGACAACTGAAAGTATAAATATTTATCCACAGACGGCTCCAGTAATGACAGTTTTGTCCCCCCCTTTCCAGAGATCATAAATGTACGAGAGAACGTTAGTTTGCTGATTGGAGCTCCAGGCCCATATAATCCCAGGTATGCTTCCGCACACGCTGCACGCCTGGGATCCGTAGGCCATTACGCTGCCCTCGAGTACACAGCATCATACAGCAAGTCCACGAAGGAGGGTCTCCATCAGCTAAGTTCACAATCCATTCGGATGTCAGTGGCGCAATCTGTAGTTACGGCGCCTACTGTAAAATCCGGGCCATGATATACATAAATTACCTGGATTTAGGAATCGAGAGGAGAATATTGAAATATATGAATGACACTAAATTTGGATGGGGGAAGGAGTATGGTAAATTGTGCCGAGGATTTTTTTTAAAAAATTTGTTCCGGGATGTGGGCGTCGCTGGCAAGGCTAGCATTTATTGCCCTTCCCGAATTGCCCTCGAGCAGATGGTGGTGACCCGCCTTCTTGAACCGCTGCAGTCCTTGTGGTGAAGGTACTCCCACAGTAATGTGAGGGAGTTCTAGGATTTTGATCCAGCGACGATGAAGGAATCGCAATACATTTCCAAGTCTATATTTCCATGATGCTCCCATGCATCTGCTGCCCTTATCCTTCTAGATGGTAGAGGTTGCGGGTTTGGGAGGTGCTGCCGGAGAAGCCGTGGCGAGTTGCTGCAGTGCATCTTGTAGATGGTACACACCGCAGCCACAGTGCGCCGGTGGTGGAGGGAGTGAATGTTTAAGATGGTGGATGGGGTACCAATCAAGCGGGCTGCTTTGTCTTGGATGATGTCGAGATTCTTGAGTGTTGTTGGAGCTGCTCTTACATACAGGCAAGTGGAAAGCATTCCATCATACTCCTGGCTTGTACCTTGTTGCATGAAACAGAGTAGTTGTATGAAAGAGAAATATGAAAGGGTATGGGGAGGCAGCAGCAGAACGTGAGAAAACATCAGCACACATCTGATAAGCCGAATGGAAATGTAACCACCTGGAAAGTTGAATTCTGCACACACAGGCTTTCACACATGAGCAAAGCTTCTTTGTAACTAGATTTATCACACAGCTGGCAGCATAACTTGGGTCGACTGCTGGCAAATCACACTTTACAGCCTTAAGACCAGTACCTGCATTATAACAAATCTCTAAGCTACACGTGTCCCAAATTAAAGACTGCACCAAAATATGCACATTTCAGTAGTGTGTGGTATTGTTATTCCAATAAACTATTTAATATCTATTAATATTTCCCACAAATCTAACAACACAACAAAGAATGTAAAAGATAACATAAAAACATAAGAAACAGGAACAGGAGTAGGCCATTTGGCCCCTCGAGCCTGCTCCGCCATTCAATAAGATCATGGCTGATCTGATCATGGACTCAGCTCCACGACCCTGCCCGCTCCCCATAACCCCTTATCCCCTTATCGTTTAACAAATTGTCTATTTCTGTCTTAAATTTATTCAATGTCCCAGCATCCACAGCTCACAGGCAGCAAATTCCACAATTTTACAACTCTCTGGGAAAATAAATTTCTCCTCATCTCTGTTTTAAAAGGACGGCCCCTTAGTCTAAGATCATGCCTCTAGTTCTAGTCTCGCCCATCAGTGGAAACATCCACTCTGCATCCACCTTGTCAAGTCCGCTCATAACCTTATATGCTTCGATAAGATCACCTCTCATTCTTCTGAATACCAATGAGTAGAGGCCCAAACTACTCAACCTTTCCTCATAAGTCAAACCCCCTCATCCCCAGAATCAACCTTCTCTGAACTGCCTCCAAAGCAAGTATATCCTTTCGTAAATATGGAAACCAATACTGCACGCAGTATCCCAGGTGTGGCCTCACCAATACCTTATATAACTGTAGCAAGACTTCCCTGCTTTTATACTCCATCCCCTTGGCAATAAAGGGGAAGATACCATTGGCCTTCCTGATCAGTTGCTGTACCTGCATACTATCCTTTTGTGTTTCATGCACAAGTACCCCCAGGTCCCGCTGTACTGCGGCACTTTCCAATCTTGTGCGAGCAGCGGGGAGTCTGGGGACAGCGGAGCGGCCTAAAAAAGGCACAGCGTTCATCACAGAGGCGGGAGTGCGAGCAGCAGGGAGAGCAGCAGGGAGTCCGGGGACAGCGGAGCGGCCTAAAAAAGGCACAGCGTTCATCACAGAGGCGGGAGTGCGAGCAGCAGGGAGTCCGGGGACAGCGGAGCGGCCTAAAAAAGGCACAGCGTTCATCGGAGAGGCACGAGTGCGAGCAGCGGGACATCGAGGAGGCCAGCCAGTGCAGCTGCAACAGGGACGCAAAAAAGTACAAAGAAATCGAAAGGTGACGTCACAGCCAAGGCGGTAAGTGATTGGTAAGTAGTTTTTCTTTTCCTTTATCAGTAAGTAACCTTTTAGCATTGTTGTTGCCAAATTAAGTCTATCTAAGGGTTAAATCATGGCATGAGAGCTCGGACACGTGTTATGCTCCTCCTGTACTATGAGGGAACTCAGGGACGCTTCCGGTGTCCCTGACGATGATGAGTGCGGGAAGTGCATCCGCCTGCAGCTCCTGATGGACCGCATTGCGGCACTGGTGCAGCGGGTGGATTCACTCTGGAGCATCCACGATGCTGAGAATTACGTGAATAGCATGTTTAATAAGTTGGTCTTACCGCAGTAAAGGGTACACAGCCAAATAGGGAATGCGTGACTAACAGGAAGAGCAGTGCAAAGAAGGTAGTGCAGGGGTCCCCTGCAGTCATCCCCCTGCAAAACAGATACACCGCTTTGGGTTCTGTTGAGGGGGATGACTTAACAGGGGAGGGCAGCAGCAGCAGCAATGTTCATGGCACCGTGGGTGGCTCTGCTGCACAGGAGGGCAGGAAAAAGAGTGGGAAAGCTAGTGATAAGGGACTCAATTGTAAGGGGAATAGATAGACGTTTCTACGGCTGCAACCGAGACTCCAGGATGGTATGTTGCCTCCCTGATGCAAGGGTCAAGGATGTCTCGGAGTGGGTGCAGGACATTCTGAAAAGGGAGGGTGAACAGCCAATTGTCGTGGTGCATATAGGTATCAACGATATAGGTAAAAAACGGGATGAGGTCCTACAAGGCGAATTTAGGGAGCTAGGAGCTAAATTAAAAAGTAGGACCTCAAAAGTAGTAATCTCAGGATTGCTACCAGTGCCACGTGCTAGTCAGAGTAGGAATCGCAGGATAGCTCAGATGAATACGTGGCTTGAGGAGTGGTGCAGAAGGGAGGGATTCAAATTCCTGGGACATTGAAACCAGTACAAACCGGACGGTCTGCACCTGGGCAGGACCGGAACCAATGTCCAAGAGGGAGTGTTTGCTAGTGCTGTTGGGGAGGAGTTAAACTAACATGACAGGGTGATGGGAACCTATGCAGGGAGACAGAGGGAAGTAGAATGGGGGGCAGAAGCAAAAGATAGAAAGAAGAAAAGTAAAACTGGAGGGCAGAGAAACCTAAAGCAAAAATCAAAAAGGGCCACATTACAGCAAAATTCTAAAGGGGCAAAGTGTGTTAGAAAGACAAGCCTGAAGGCTCAGTGCCTCAATGCGAGGAGTATTCAGAATAAGATGGACGAATTAATTGCGCAGATAGCAGTTAACAGGTATGATGTAACTGGCATCACGGAGACATGGCTCCAGGGTGACCAAGGCTGGGAACTCAACATCCGGGGTATTCAACATTTAGGAGGGATAGACAGAAAGGAAAAGGAGGCGGGGTGGCATTGCTGGTTAAAGAGGAAATTAATGCAATAGTAAAAAAGGACATAAGCTTGGATGATGTGGAACTAGTATAGGTGGAGCTACGGAATACCAAGGGGCAGAAAATGTTAGTGTGAGTTGTGTACAGACCACCAAACTCTTCCAGGTCATCTATGTATATTGTAAACAGTTGTGGTCCCAGCACCGATCCTTGTGGCACACCACTAACCACCGATTTCCAACCCAAAAAGGACCTATTTATCCCGACTCTCTGCTTTCTGTTCGCCAGCCAATTCTCGATCCATGCTAATAAATTTCCTCTGACTCCGCGTACCTTTATCTTCTGCAGTAACCTTTTGTGTGGCACCTGATCAAAGGCCTTTTGGAAATCTAAATACACCACATCCATCGGTACACCTCTATCCACCATGCTCGTTATATCCTCAAAGAATTCCAGTAAATTAGTTAAACATGATTTCCCCTTCATGAATCCATGTTGCGTCTGCTTGATTGCACTATTCCTATCTAGATGTCCCGCTATTTCTTCCTTAATGATAGCTTCAAGCATTTTCCCCACTACAGATGTTAAACTAACCGGCCTATAGTTACCTGCCTTTTGTCTGCCCCCTTTTTTAAACAGAGGCGTTACATTAGAGGGGGACGCTAAGAGGCTGCAGGGTGACTTGGACAGGTTAGGTGAGTGGGCAAATGCATGGTAGATGCAGTATAATGTGGATAAATGTGAGGTTATCTACTTTGGGGGCAAAAATGCAAAGACAGAATATTATCTGAATGTTGGCAGATTAGGAAAAGGGGAGGTGCAACGAGACCTGGGTGTCATGGTTCATCAGACATTGAAAGTTGGCATACAAGTACAGCAGGCGGTGAAGGAGGCAAATGGTATGTTGGCCTTCATAGCTGGGGGATTTGAGTATAGGAGCAGGGAGGTCCTACTGCAGTTGTACAGGGCCTTGGTGAGGCCTCACCTGGAATATTGTGTTCCGTTTTGGTCTCCTAATTGGAGGAAGAACGTTCTTGCTATTGAGGGAGTGCAGCGAAGGTTCACCAGACTAATTCCCGGGATGGCGGGACTGACATATGAGGAGAGACTGGATCAACTGGGCATTTATACACTGGAGTTTAGAAGGATGAGAGGGGATCTCATAGAAACTTATGAGATTCTGATGGTACTGGACAGGTTAAATGCGGGAAGAATGTTCCCGATGTTGGGGAAGTCCAGAACCAGGGGACACAGTCTTAGGATAAGGGGAAGGCCATTTCGGACTGCGATAAGGAAAAACTTCTTCACTCAGAGAGTTGTTAACCTGTGGAATTTCCTATCGCAGAGAGTTGTTGATGCCAGTTCATTGGATATATTCAAGAGGGAGTTAGATATGGCCCTTACGTCTAAAGGGGTATGGAGAGAAAGCAGGAAAAAGGGGTATCTTATTGATCTTATTGAATGGTGGTGCAGGCTCAAGGGGCTGAATGGCCTACTCCTGCACCTATTTTCTATGTTTCTATATTGGAAAACATGCTCAGATGATGTGACTGGTGGGGACTCCCCAGTGAGAACTCAGCCACACGAATTATACTGTATGAGGAAATGTTAACAAGCAGCTAAAATTGTGGGATGTTACTTATAGTATGGGTAACAGTAGCATTGTAAATGGTCCGTGTTTGAATAAAGTCTGCAACTGCATGTTGCTATGTTCGTGAGGGGAAAAGTACAAGCCAAGTTCAGCTAAATGTAGCCGAGGTGCCACATGGTCCAGAGAAATGCTTGAAAACCAGGCCATCAAAAATCCAAGCATTTGCCCCTTTTTTGCCTGTTAAAATACAGGAAAAAGGGAAGGCCTGTGATAGGGAAGAAGGTAGCTGTTATTAAATGACAAAAAAATGATGGTGCAAGGCAAAAGGGGATGGCAGTGGGACAAGAAATGAAACAAAAGATGGGTCCAGAAGAACTGAAAATGACAAAAGCAGAATCATTACCAGCAGCCGCTATCCAAAAAAAAAGTTATGATCTAAAATTGTTGAAATCAATGTCGAGTGCGGAAGGCTGTAAAGTGCTTAATCGAAAGATATGGGACTGTTCTTCAAGCTTCCGTTGAGCTTCATTAGAACAGCGTAGGAGAGCGAAGACAAAGAGGTTCAAGTAGAGTGAGGTGGAGAATTACAGTGACAGGCGAACAGAAGCTCAGGGCCACACTTATGGACTGGACAGATGTGTTCTGCAAAGCAGTCACCCAATCTGTATTTAGTCCCCCCAATGTCGAGGAGACTATCATGAGGAGCGAATACAGTATACTAAATTGAAAGAAGTACAAGTAAATTGTTGTTTCATCTGGAATGATTATTTGGTGTTCTGGACGGTGACAAAAGAGGAAATAAAATGGCAGGTGTTGCATCTCCTGCACTTGCACGGGACGGTGCTGTCGGAAGGGGAGGGGGTGTTAGGATGATTGAAGAGTGGACAAGAAGAAATAGGAGCAAGAACAGGCCACTTGGCCCTTTGAGCCTGCTCTTCCATTCAATATTATGGCTGATCTTCGACCTCAACACCACTTTCTTGTACTATCTCCATAGACCCTGCTTCCCTTGGTGTGCGAAAATCTTACAATCTCTGTCTTGAATATACTCAATGACTGAGTGCTCACAGTCCTGTGGGGTAGAGAATTCCAAAGATTCACCATCCTCGGAGTGAAGAAGATTCTCCTCGTCTCAGTCCTAAATGGCCGACCCCTTATTCTGAGATTGTAACCTCTAGTTCTAGACTTACCAGCCAGGAAAAATATCCTCCCAGCATCCACCCTGTCAAGCCATCTGAGAATTTTATATCTTTCACTGAGATCACCTCTCATTCTTCTAAACTCTATGGAATATAGGCCTAGTCTACGCAATCTCTCCCCATAGGACAATACCTAACGTGCCACCTGCCCCCATCCCAGGAATTAGTCTGGTGAACCTTTGTTGCACTCCTTCTAAGGCAAGTATATCCTTCCTTTGGTAAGGAGACCAATACTCTAGATGTGGTCCCACCAAGTCCCTATATAATTGCAGGAAGACTTCTTTACTCATACTCCAATCCTTTCGTAATAAAGGCTAGCCTAACATTTGCTTTCCAAATTGCTTGCTGTCCCTGCATGTTAAATTTCTGTGATTCGTGTACAAGGACACAGGTCCATCTCTATACCAACATTTCCCAATCTCACCATTTAAAAAATATTTTGCTTTTCTATTTTTCCTACCAAAGTGGTTAACTTCACACTTCTCCACTTTATCGGCTCAAGTTTCCACTTAGAACGGTGCACCTCCGTGAGGTCTTCCGGTTTTCTCGAACAAAAAGCGTGCCTAATCCTTACCATGGTATTCTCCACGCTGATCAGGCCTCCTTGGGACTCGGCGCAGCGCAGCAGAACCAGTGGGGGGGGGGCACGGAGTTACAGCCCTGCGCCGAAAAGAGTGCCAGCAGCAATGGAATCTGCGCGCATGTGCAGCAGCTCCTGGCCCTCCCAGCGCGTCCTGGCTCCAGGCAACCCTATCCGTGGTCAAAGGGACGACGTGATGTTCGCCGCCCCTACCCCGGACCGAGTGGCCTGTCACGCAGGCTGGCCACTGTCTTCCCGCGCTCACACCAGTTTATTGTTGTCGCCTCTCGCACCCCCATTGCCTGCATCCTCTGCTGCCCCTCCTGTTCAGTTGGCGGAGTGTGTCCACGGTGTGCCGAGAGAAGCTTTCCTGGGAGCCCGGGAGAGCAGGAGCTGGAGGAGCCTGGCGGGGCGGGGGGGGGGGGGGGGGGGGGGTGGAGTGGGGCGCGGCTCGAGTCTGGGCCACCAGATCAGCACCAGGAGTCATACAGCACATTTGCAGCAAAATTCTTCGAGACACGATACTGTGGGAGGGGGATGAAGCTACTGGTTTGTGTCACTGATCCCATCTATGACAAGCAATTTCAAAGCATTAATGCTTAAAAACAATATCCCTTTTGGACGCTACAAATCAAGTTCAAGACTCAATCCATTCTGAGGGCTACAAGAAACAGGTTGGTGCGGGGAGATTTTTGATCGGGGGGGTGGGTGGGGTGGGGGATGGAGGAGAGTTTCTTTAAATTATTTAGAAAAATAACAAGCTGCTCAAAAGGTTGTCTCTAGACTGTGTGCTGATAAGAGCAGTAAGAAAGGCAGTCAGCACCATCAAAATTCAACTTCTGACAAATGATATTTAAAAAAAGCATATTTTATTTAGCTTTATATAGTGGAATGTGTAAATTATGCTAAAGTTACAGTACAAGATCTGTACTGGTTGTTGTGAAGGTATTTAGTGCTTTGCAATGTCCTCTAACTTCCCTTCACCCCGCAGCCCCCCCACCCCCCGCCATCTCTGGCTACCAGCACCTGCTTTCTAAAGTGTCCGCAAGGTTTTTCTGAACGGACACATATGCTGGCCTAATTTAGTTGGAGTAACTTTTCGCTGTCTAAACTTGCTTAAATGGCCAAAACAGGCGTAAGTGGCTGGTAACGCTCCCATTTGGAAAGAAAAACTGAACTCACTGGAGCAAACTAAATGTGGAGAAATTGTGATTTTTAAGATACTCCAAAAAAACTACTTGCTCCAAAAATATTGGACCAACTCCTGTCGAAACTTGGGCCCTATATTCCAGTTGCTATGTTCTTGCTCACTTACTTAACTTGTCTGTATCCCTTTGCATCTTCCTCACAGCTTACTTTCCCACCTAGCTTTGTATCGTCAGCAAACTTGGATACGTTACACTCAGTCCCCTCTGCTAAGTCAGTGAGATAGACTGTAAATAGCTGAGGCTCAAGCATTGATCCTTGCGGTACCCCACTAGTTACAGTCTGCCAACCTGAAAATGACCCATTTATTCCTGCTCTATGTGTTCGGTCCATTAACCGATCCTCACTCCATATTAATACATTACCCCTAATCACATGAACCATAATTTTGTGTAATATTCTCTGTGTGGCACCTTAATGAATGCTTTTTGAAAATACAATACTGGTTCCCCCTTATCTACGCTGATTGTTACACCAACAGATTTATCAAACACTATTTCCCTTTCATAAACCCACGTTGACTCTGCCCAATCATGTTATGATTTTCGAAATGGCAAGTTTCCCCATTCTATTTTTTTTAATTGGCGCCGCGCAGCCTGTCCTGTAGCTTCGGGGGTGGAGCCTAATACGTCTGTGCTGAAAAAACGGTGCCACACCTTCTGCGCAAACGCAGGAAAAAAAAGGACGTTTTTGACGAGATTGCTATGGGCGCACATGCCTAGTACATCTCCCGGTCTGCATTCAGCCATTTTTTAAGAGCCAGTTGTGTGTGAGAGCTTTAATTCTCATTAGAAAAAATCAGAGCTGCAATACAATATGCAACGGCGCTGGTTACTGTAATTGAGGTCAGATGGCACGAGCTGGACACCAGCAGAGGTCACATAAAAGTTCCAGCAAAAGAAATGAAGAAACCCTGGAACCAAATTGCAGAAGATTACTGTGCAATGGTGACCACCTTGAGTCTAGAGGCCAGTGCAAAAAGTGGCAGAACCTTGGTCAAGTAGTTAGTATAAGTAATATTTTCATTTATTCAATGGAATTGCAATAGTAAATGTGACAATCTGTATCTGTCCCACCCGGCAGAAAGACACCCTCTCTAAAAAGTTATATGTTCATCTTTGCAGAGGAAGGTGGCACACAAGAAATGGGAAAGAACTCGAACAGGAGGAGGCCCGGCAAATCTTCACCCACTGACACCCTTGGAAGACAGGGTCGCTGTTTTGATGGGTCCTGCCTGGAGAAAAGCAACCACCACTGCACAAGCTAGGCCCACACTCGAGGGAGAGGGCAAGTCCTGCAGATTCCACGCTCTGGCTTTGCTAAATGTTATGTACTGCGCAGGCTAGCCATGCTTCGGTTCATGAGGATGTGTCAGTCAGCTACGCTTCAGTTGATGCAATGTGCTATCATTCATCATGGTCCTTCAAATCAGCCTGCTGCCTGCGATGTGTGAGCCTACTCATTCCACCCTGCCCCCACCTCTGCTGCTAACCATTTGTCTGATCTGTTACATTTTGCAGAACTTGAGGCCAAACCTGACAATGCAGATGATTCAGACACGGACGAGCCTGAAGAGGATAACCTCTTCCAATCCCATCTTCCAGACTAAGGGCATGGGGGTGAGGGGAAGGGGTAGGTGATGAATGAAGTCCCAACTGTTATACTCACTTTGGAGGTGGTGCAGATGCCGCCCATTGAGGTGCCAGCCCCTTTCCTGAGTGGTACGAGTGCTGCTGGGACATTCCATGATTTCCCACCGTTCGAGGCTGCAGATCCCAGTGAGATGCAGCGAGGAACACCCAGGGACCTACTGTCCGAGGCTGTGGGCCCCAGTGGGATGCAGCGAGGCACACCCAGGGTGAGGAGGGGAAGGAGAGCTCGACAGCGCTCTCCTGAAGTGCAGGATCTAACAGATGTGGTTCAGATGATGGCAATGAGTGTGGAGAGCATTGACCTTACGCGATCACTACTGGACACCATCAGCGGGGTGGGTAATGAGATATCGGTACTGTCGGGAGAAGTAACAACACTCTCACCAGAAATGGGAACACTGTCCAGGAATATGCGGGAGGGAATGTTGCAGGTAGTTGACACACTGTCAGGGCACATAAGGGAGGGAATGTTGGAGTTAGCTGCTGCAATAAAGGAACACGCCCAGACCCCACGCCCATTGACAGAATCCACTGCCACACCCACTCTAATCCCCAGACCGGCCTCTTAAGAGGCCCAAGCCGGGCCCTCCACATTATCACCTGCCCCCCGCTGCTCCCCCCATCCCATCATAAAGAAGCGCGCATTACCCGAGATGTTCGAAAGAATAAGTTTGATACCAACCCGAGAAAGGCTGCGCTGCCGCCTGCGGGCAGGGGTGGAGTCAATCAAGACCAAGCGCAGTGAGTGGTCTTAGAATAAGGTGGAGGAGAGATGGGTGCAGCCTTTCTTTGCTGCTGTTGTTATTGTTGTCGTTACTGTTCTCAAATTAAAAGTTATTTCTCCGTTATGTAAATTTACAAGTTTAAAAGTTTGTAAGTGATGTTAAGAGTTTGTAAGTCATCTTAACTGAAAACTTTAAAGTTTGATACAAGAATATTTTTATTAAAGTACAAACAAATGTGCGTTAAACTTTTGAATAAAATAGATTTTAAATAATAACTGAATCATTTCCATTATTAAGACCGCTTTTTGAAGTAAAGAAGAATCATTTCCATTATTTGTTGCATTAACACACTACATTACAGAACAGGTTCAAGCAGTAAACATGGTCCATTTGGAATCGTTGCCGCTGAGCCTTCAGGCAGCAAAGCGTTCACGGATGAGCTGCTGGCACAAGGCTCGAGCAATGTTAAAGGGACATGACAGCCCGCCCTCCTCTGCCATCGTCGTGCTTCCGCTTCAGAGTTGCATGGCTTCCTCATCCTCCTCCTCCTCCTCCTCCTCATCAGCCACTCTCACCTTAGGTTGGTCTTCTACTCCTAGCTACTGCTGCCTCATGATGGCTAAGTTATGCAGCATGCAGCACACAACAGTGAACTGACCGACAATCTCAGGTGAGTATTGCATGTAGCCTCCGGAATGGTCCAGGCATCAGAAACGCTGGTTCAAGATGCCAATGGTCGTCTCGATTACGCTGCGCATCGCAATGTGCGACACGTTGTATTCCTGGTCAGCTTCCGTCCGGGTTACGCGTAGAGACGTCGTGAGCCAGGTGGCGAGGCCGTAGCCTTCGTCTCCCAGTAGCCAGCTCTGCCCTTCTGGCTGCAGCTGAAACATCGCAGATATAGTGCTCTCGCGTAGCATGAACACATCATGGGTGCTCCCAGGGTATCTTGCATCAACTGACATGATGCGATGCATGTCGTCACACACAAGCTGCACATTAACAGAGTGGAAGCCTTTTCTGTTCCTGTGCATCTCACAATCCTCCAAAGCTGCTCGCAAGGCGATGTGGGTACAATCAATGCAGCCCTGTACTTTTGGGAAGCCAACAATCCTGGAGAAGCCCACAGCCCTTTCATGCGTTGCCTGGGCGGTCATGGGGAACATTATGTAGTCATTCCTCTGGGCATATATAGTGCTGCAGTCACCTGCCGAATGCGGATGCGAGCTGCATGTTGAGAAATGGCGCACACATCCCCCAGTTGTGGCCTCGAACGATCCAGATGCAGAGAATGAAAGTGCAGCTGTAACCTTCACTTCAACTGACAAAGCAGTCCTCCTGACTCTTCTATGTTGCAGGTCTGTTTTTACTAACTCACAGATCTCACTTACAACTTCTTGGCGGAAATGCAGCCTTCTGACACAGTCTGCATCACTCAGGTACAAGTATGAATGCCTGTCTCGATATACCAAACGTGGGTAAGGCCTCCTGCCCATTGTCCTTTGTGCTCGGAGGTTCCTCATGCGATGACGTCGAATCAATTGTCTCCTCCGCAGCACCATCATGCAGAAGGCTTGCACAAGGTATGGCATTGTCAGTATTGCCCCCATTATTAAATTGTACGTTTGCAAGAAGCTCAAAACAGCAGGCAGGACAATCTTCTTTGTTGTCTATCTCCCAAAGTCAGCGCCCTAGGATAGACCACACTCGGATCTGAGCATGCGCAACGGGCCTGCTTAGATTGGGAAACACCCTCTCTCTTCGCCCCCCCACCTTCATTTGATGTTGCTTGCGGCATAGTGCAAGGCTTCTCATGCCTTCAGTTCGGCTCCCACCGCCGCCCCCCTCCTTCCCTTCCCCCCCCCCCCCCTTCGGCCGCCCCACCCTCCCCCGCCCCTACGCCCTGGGGCTTTTTTTTGATGCATAGTTGCATAGTGTAAGGGTTCTCATCCCTTCAGTTCGGCTTACACACCCCCCACTCATCTCCTCCCACCCCCCTCCCCCCCGCGCCCATCCCCCCCGGGCTTCTTTTGAAGCAGAGTCCTGAGTTTGTGTTCGGGCGAGGGACTGATTGTTCCGGCCGACACTCCAACGCTCGGTTTGGAGACGTTCGGTGGCGGCACTTTAAAAAAAAAAATCCAAACTTAAAGAATTACATGAAACTTCCATTTTCTGAGTTTTCAGTTGGAAAAATTTAAGCTTAATGATGCATATTTAATGTGTTATTGACTCCCTCCAAACTTCACCTAAAAACAGTGGCATCTTTCTGCGCAATTTTTTGATGCACGCTGGTTTTCCTAAAGTGCCCAGAAGGTTTTTTGGGAGTGGTAACATAAGCCGTCCTAGGAGAATTGTAAATTGGACAAACTTGCATAATTGTGAAAAACTGGCGCAGACATCAGGTTTGACGCAAAAAAACTAATCTAAACAAAATCGTAATAAACTGAGTTACGCTGGTGCACAATCTTTGGGGAAACTTATATTTTTTAAATTTAGGCCAAAAAAAATGGTGCAAATCACTGGGGAAAATTGAGCCCATTAATTGTAACATTTTCCCTACTACTGATGTCAGGCTATCTGGCCTATAGTTCCGTGTTTTCTCTCACCTTCCTTTCTTGAATTGCAGGGTTACAGTTGCTCCCTTCCAATCTGCACAGACCATTCTAGAATCTAGGGAATTTTGGAAGATCAAAACCAATGCATCCACTATCTCTGTAGCTACTTCTTTTAAAACCCTAGGATGTAGGCCATCTAATTTCCTAATCTTCACTAGACTATTGGTTCCTCAATATTACCAGATTTTTGTGTGTCTTCTTCAGTGAAGACACATACAAAATATTTATTTAATGACTGCCATTTTCTTATTCCCCATTATAATTTCTTCTGTCTCTGCCTGAAAAGGATTCACAATTACTTTAGCGAATCACTTTCTTTTTACATACTCATAGAAGCTATTACAATCTGCTTTTATGTCTCTTGCTAGTTTACTCTCATATACTATTTTCTCTCCATCAATTTCTTGGTCATCCTTTGCTGAATTCTAAAATACTCAGGCTTACTACTCTTTTTGACAACATTATAAGCCACTTCCTTTAATCTAATACTACCTTAAACTTCTCGTTAGCCATGCTTGGACCATTTTTCCCGTAGGGTTTTTATTCCGTAAGTGAATATATATTTGTTGTGGATTACGAATTATTTCTTTAAATGTTTGCCATTGCTCATCTACCATCATATCTTTTAATCTAGTTTCCCAATCTATCTTAGCCAACTCGACTCTCATACCTACATAATTTGCTTTGTTCAGATTTAAGACCCTCATTTCAGATTTAACTAAATCAGTCTCAAATGCAATGTAAAAATGTGTCATATTATGATCACTCTTCCTCAGAGGCACCTTTACTACAAGGTTATTAATTAACCTTGTCTCATGCAAAATACTAGATCTAATAGTGTTCCCTCATTGGTTCCTCAACATACTTATCTAGAAAACTATCTTGAATGTATTTCATGAACTCGACCTCCACACTATTACTGCAAATTTGGTTTGCCCAGTCTATATGAAGATTAAAGTCCATGATTACTGTATTATCCTTGTTACATGCAGTGCTAATTTCAAGATTTATACAGTGCCCAACACTACTACGACTGTCAAGGGGCCTATAAACTACTCCCACCAGTGTTTTCTGCCCCTTGCTGTTTCTTAGCTCCACCCAAAGTGATTCTACATCTTGATTTTCCAAGCCAAGATCCTTTCTCTCTACTATCCCATGGTTTATCAAGGCTACCTCCAACCTCCTTTTCCATTTTGCCTATCTTTTCTAGAATAAAATATCCTGGAATATTTAGTTCCCAACCTTGGTCACTCTGCAAGTATGTCTCTGTAATGGCTTTTAAATCAAACCCATTTATTTCTATCTATGCTTTTAATTCATCTATTTTGTTACGAGTGCTTTGCGCATTCAGATATAGTGCTTTCAGCTTGAACTTTTTTCTACTTTACCCTGATGTCACCTTCGCTAATAAATCCAATACCTTTGTTAAGCTTACTGTCCCTTCCTGATCCACTCTGCTTATTTTTACCTAAATTGCTGGACCATAGTGATGCAGAAGGAACAATCTCTTCGGAATGATGAAAGGGGAGGGTGGGGAAGAGGTGTTTGGTGCTGGCATCATGCTGGAGGTGGTGGAATCTTTTTCTGCTATCTACTTAGCCTGATCTATAAATATCCAGAGGAAAATATTTTAATATGATTAAAGAATATGTGAATTATAATTTGGCGTTGGGATAGTTATATTTTAAAAGGGGCCATGTTCCAGTGATGTGGGACATCTCGGCCCTGCTGATCGCTGGCACAAGGCCCTTTTTATTTTGCGATTTTCCACTCAGCCTTACACCAGCGATGGCAAATGGGCGATGTGATTTTTCGGTGATCTCACAATCGCCCACTGAAAACGGAAATTAAAAAAAAAAGCTTCCCTAGCAAAGCTATTCTGCGCATATGTGGGATTTTTTTTTTGTGGTTGAGTTTCTTTGCCACGTTTTGAGGGGTCAGGGGTCATCACACATGCTCAGAAGCACCGAGGGGTAGAGAGAGAGAGGAGAGAGAGAGAGAGAGAGAGAGAGAGAGAGAGAGGACAAGGAGCTGTTTGTGTTTGCTGGTATTGATATTTGAATTCGTCTTGAAAATTAATCATTCTTATCGACTTAATTTTTATTTTTTTTGCTCAATATTGAAAAAAAAATACAATATAATATATTATCTAATATATTGATAAATATGTTGAAATATGAAGTGAGATAGTGAAAGGAAAAAGGCTAAACCCTTTAGCGAGGAGGCCAACAAGGCACTTGTTAACAGTGAGTGCAGGTGGGATGACTGGACACGGGAAACCTCCACCCCGTGTGCATATCGGAAAGTATGGGCCGAGATTGCCGATGTCGTAACCTCTACTACCTCGAACGAAGTACATACATCTGACCAGTGCAGGAAAAGATGGAACAGCTTGTTGGCAGAAGCCAGAGTAAGTTGTATTTTATATTTAAAATTTTACATGTAATATTTAAATGATGCATGCAAATTTTAATTGGAATCTTGAATGTCATTTCGTAATAGTATTAATTAAATTATGAATTAATTTATGCATCCTAACACTAAGTTGAATTTTATATTATGGAATATTGTTCATATGCAATGCAAAGTTTTAATTGAACATTTAAATCTGTCAATCTTAAATGTTTATTACCAAGTCCATTAACTTATGCCATGCATTGTTATCTTATCATTTACAGAAGATTATATCTATCAATTGAGCCGAGCAGAGGAGGACGGCCAGCGGCTCTGCTCAGATTCAGATTTTTATCAGAATACAAGGAGCTTGCGGTCGCCTTAGTGGGGCCCGACAGCCGTTCAGTCATGACCCGTGGTGTGGCCGAACCCATTCTTGAATCTCGTGAGTAATGGGAACTGTCAAACATTATTAAAGACATCTTAAAAATATCTTAGTTACGCATGTAATGTCCTGCAATTATAATGCAATTTGATATATACTTTTGATGTACTCTTCATTTACGAATGAGGTCATGTCAGCCCTGGTGAACCCTTGTGCATATGGGGTATTGAAAAGTATTCTTATGTTATGGGTTATTGAAAAATTGATATGTATTTATAAGTATGTTTACTAATAATGAGCACCGTTAATGTCCTAATGTTTAGAAATGTCATTCGTCTTTTTAAGGTCAATTGTTGTTAGAATCAGTGGATTCATCCACTCCTCCTACACCATCAATAACCTCGCAGGAGGAAGAAGAGGAAGAGCTGCAGACAAGGACGAGGATAAGGAGGAGATTGTTTTTGTGGGGGGGGGGGGGGGGGGGGGGGAAACAACCTGCGGTATCTCAATTGGGATGGATGAGGCACCGGGACCAAGCGGCGTGCAGGTGGTGATGCCAAAGCGTGAAATATTGCAAACGCCGACCCCGCAGAGGGGTGAGCAATCGCCTACCATGGAGGCCCAGACGGAGAGCTTGATATCCCTGTGCAGGGAAACGGTCGCGACCTTATCCAGGGTTTTGCGGGTTTCTCTGCAAACTGGAGCCAGTTCTCCGCGAATTGGAGCCAGTTTCCAGCAACCTGGAGCAAGTTCAGCATGATCTTCTCCAACTGGTCTTCCCTGCAAACAGATAGCACGGGAGACGTTGGAGGTCATTCGTGAGCAAACCGCCGCAACCAATGCCCATCGGCATGCGTAGATGGCTGCACACGGTGCTGCACCCCAAGGTGTCGTGTCAGCTCGCAGCGAAACCCCGAGCACGCAAATGAGTACGGAGGACACAGTTCCTTCGGACTCGGAAGTAGAGCCTCAGACTTCAACTTCCACGCCCTCACCTCCACCACGGCAGGAAGTCGTGCTGTCCCACACTGCACAACGTGTTTGTGTCGGTCAGCGTAGACCAAAACGGGGTAAGAACACGGGGTGGGAAAGGACCTGGAGGGAAACGTGGCCGCAGGTAGGGAGGAGGGTGTGTTTTTCATTGTTGAATTGTTTTTTGTTGTTGAAAAATTGTTACCGTTTTGTTCAATGTTCATTGGGATTTGAGAGAATTAGTTTTTAAAAAATTAATTCGTTAGTTGTCTTTGTTAATAAAAAAAATCTTTAATTCAACAAATTTTGTACCTTCTCTCTTCATTACATTAATTAACAAATTTACAGTTGTTCATCCTTATTTGTTTATTCTTTTATTGTAGCAGTACTTTTACTTAAACTTTACTTAAAGCATTAATGCCGATGATAGTCCACTGCAGGCAACACAATAATGAAATCCCACGCAAATGAAACTTTTAATTAATCATAACTGTAAATGAACATTTGAAAATCCACAATGATATGAACGCTTTGCATGAACTTAATTAGCTGCTGACGCAACAGCTTAGCAGCCGTGTAACTGCCCCGGCTACTGGTCTTCGGGAGGGGGGTGGTGGTACCGGTGCTAGATCGCCAGGCTGGTTGCGCTCCCCTATGTCCTCACCTGCGTCTTCTTCCACCTCGCCGGCTGGCTCTTCTGTCTCCCCTCCTTCTGGCATTAGTTGTCCTCTCCTTTTTGCTAGGTTATGCAGCATGCAACACACCACAATAAACTCTGCGATCTGGTCAGGGTGGTACTGTCGGCTGCCTCCAGAATGATCCAGGCATCTGAAGCGCTGCTTTAGGACTCCAATTGTCTTTTCAACGATGTTGCATGTCGCTATGTGACTTTCATTATAACGTTTCTGTGCTTCAGTGACATGATTGTGCAGAGGGGGCATGAGCCAACTGGCAAGGCCATATCCTTTATCCCCCAGCATCCAACCGTGACCTTCTGGCTGATTGACAAACAGGTCAGGCTTAGCACTTTCACGTAGGATGTGCGCATCATGGATGCTGCCAGGAAATATAGCATTTACTGTCAGAATTGTTTGATTGTGGTCGACAACAAGCTGCACATTTAGGGAGTGGAACCCCTTTCTGTTACGAAACACCTCCGCGTTCTTTAAAGATGCTTTCAGGGCAATGTGCGTGCAGTCTATTGCTCCCTGCACCTTGGGGAAGTGTGATAGCCTGTAGAAACCCAAAACCCCCTCGGTCTGTGCCTCCCTGGTCATTGGGAAGCTTATGAAGTCCATCCTGCGAGCGTAAAGGGCATCAATCACCTGTCAAATGCAGAAGTGTGTGCAGCAGAGAGAGAGATATGGCAGGTGTCGCTAGCTGAAGCTTGAAAAAATCCCGATGCGTAGAAGGCTAGGCAGCAGTAACCTTCACCTCAACGGACAGTGCGGTTCTGATGGTGCTGGAAGGCTGCAAATCACCCTTGACGAGTTGGCATATCTCATCGATGACCCCCTTCCGGAATCGCAGCCTCCACAAGACAAGCATTTTCAGACAAGTTCAGGTAAGATTGCTTTGCCAAGCACCTTCGTTGGCTGCACGGTTGCCGTCTCTGTCTTCGACTCCGTCTATGCATTACTCTGCCACCTCTTCGATTGATCCTTTCAGTAACCAGCATGTGAGCAGTTACAATTAATGGCAGGGAAAGCATAGGCCCCATATCAATAATTACTTTCACTAATTTAAAATAATCTCTCTACTCACTGTCTCTGTACTCTCTACGCTGTATACCAGTCTGTTTAATAGGCCCCAACAATATCAGTAAATAATTTCACTATGTAAAAGCTATTTCCAAAATAACTTTGTAATATCTACTTTATATACCCTAATCTAATATTAAATTAACACTCCAAATAACTCACAACTATTTAGCTCATTTTCTATTGCCCCCACTCTTCCTCCGATCTTCAAAATGGCATCCATAGTGCCCATTTCCTTCTGTTAAGCCCAGTAAAAGCAACTATTTCTCAGCACTCTTTTGGGCTTTGCACCAGCCCAGCGAAGTGCATGCTAGGTGCCGAAACTTGGGGTGGGCCTTGCGTGGGCGATCATTTCAGCGATGTGAGTGGAAACTTGGGCACCTGTTTTTTCGGCGACCTTTTGGGCCTAGTTTCCACTTTTTCATGAAAATGGGCGATAGAGGTCTGTTTTGGGCAATAGATGGGCGATGTGAAGTGGAAAGTCTAGCCCATGGGTTTAGGAAAAGATCAACCACCTTGACTTGTTTGGGAAATGACATTCCAAGTATATTACAGAAAATCCAACAATTTGTACCTCGACTTCCAAAAGGAATATGATGAAGTTCTGCACGAAAGGTTAATAATCAAGCTCTAAATTGGGGAGAAAAAATTGGGATTGGGTAAGAAATTGGCTGAAGGGTAGAAATTATCTTGTGAGCCTGTGAGAGTCATCCCCATTTTCATTGGCCTACTTTGTTGGTGCCGCTGTCTACCTTCAAAAACTAATCAGGTCATATTTGTTTGGTGGCTAGGCAAATCTTTGAAGTGTTCAGGTTTGTGAGTTTGCACACTGGGGGAAATAGACCTCTTGAAAGTTGACCTGTCAGGAGATACCTTTGAGGACGAAGACAACTTATTTATCAATATTAACACCCGTGACATGAAATACTTTTTTTTTTACATAGTGGCAATGCTGTAGTCGCTCAGTTTCAGTTGCACCTAAATGGACAGCTATGTGGTGGGCCGGACAAACCTCTATGGACAACTGCTTCCTCAGAGTCTTGTTTTCAGAATGTGTAAGAATTATATTCTGGAAAGGGTGGTTTAGATTTGTGGACTAATTCAATCCTTAAATGTTTTCTAAATATTTGTACATTAGTATCTTGCTGTGTTTTTCTGTATTGTGTAATAATGTTATTTGACTTTTATTATTAGTCTGAATGCAACAGTCTCATGGTGTGGTATGTACTGCCTTTCAGAGTAGACAGGAGAACAAGGTGACCATTTAGCCATAATTAAACAGAAATATGACAGTCTTGTGACATGCATGTATAAAGGAAAGTGTTGGGAGAAGGCCCAAGGCTCATCAGAGGCATGTTGTGGCTGGTAAAAATTCAGCACAAATTTCCTGAGATAATAACAAAATTTTGTGTCCTTATATTTACACTTTGACTTCTTATTACAATGGAATGGCTTTCCAGCTCACTTTTAAGATGCTCTCTAATAAAGCTATTTTGTGGTGGCTGGCAGGTAATCCGAAGTGACACAGAAATGCACAAGCAGTGTGGAGCATACAGAGCTCGTTGAAAAAAAAATGATGCGAGAAAATTAGTGGAAAAGACACTTACAGTGTATTGAGGTGCTTCAAACGTCTGAAGGCTCCAGATGGAATATCTTGGATTTTATTGAATCGCAAATCCCTGATAGAAACATAAGTAGAAAAAAAAGAGGATGAATCACAAGTCATCAGAAAGTTAGCCACCTTTTTAAAAAAAAAAATCAAAACATTTCTTGTAAGAAATTTCTTGAAATCTGAATTTCTACCACTTTATAATGTTCCTACATTTCACTTGACTCTCCCTCATAACATGGTACATCATAATATGGTACAAATGCATTGGCACAAATACCCGCTATGGTCAGAAAACTCAGCCAGACATTTAATTCAGCGGCAGTCGATGGAGCGAGCAGCCGGAGATGAAGTGAGCAGCGGCCTATAAAGGCCCAGCAGGAGTCCGGGGATCGGCAACAGTCGGGAGCAGCCAGAAGTGGAGCGAGCAGCGGCCTATAAAGGTCCAGAGGGAGTCCAGGGATCGGCGGCAGTTGGTGGAGCGAGCGGCCGGAGGTGGAGCAAGCAGCGGCCTATAAAGGCCCAGCGGGAGTCCGGGGATCAGCGGCAGTCGGGAGCAGCGGCCGGAGGAGGAGCAGCGGCAAGCTGCAACAGGGTCAAAAGTAAGAAAGAAGTAAAAAGTAATCAAAGAGTGACGTCACAGCCAAGAGGGTAAGTGATTGGCTGGTTGAGTAGTTGAGTGGTGAGTAGTTTTCTTTTTCTTCATCTTTCTTCTTGTTCTTAGCAGTAAGAAATCTTTGGCATTGTTGCCAAATTAAGTAATTTAAGGGTTAAGTCATGGCAGGAGCGCCCAGATCCGTGTCATGCTCCTCCTGTGGGAACTCAGGAATGCTTCGTGTCCCAGACGGCTACACGTGCAGGAAGTGTATCCAGCTGCAGCTCCTGACAGACCGCATTGCGGCACTGAAGCTGCGCATGGATTCACTCTGGAGCATCCACGATGCTGAGGATGTTGTGAATAGCACGTTTAATGAGTTGGTCACACCGCAGATAAAGGTTACTCAGGCAGATAGGGAATGGGTGACTATCAGGAAGAGCAGTGGAAGGAAGGTAATGCAGGGGTACTCTGTGGGCATCTCCCTCCAAAACAGATACACCACTTGGGTATTGATCAGGGAGATGACTCATCAGGGGAAGACACCAGCAGCCAAGTCCATGGCATCAGGGGTGGCTCTGCTGCACAGGAGGGCAGGAAAAAGAGTGAGAGAGCTATAGTAATAGGGGATTCTATTGTAAGGGGAATAGATAGTCGTTTCTGCTGCCGCAACCGAGACTCCAGGATGGTATGTTGCCTCCCTGCTGCAAGGGTCAAGGATGTCTCGGAGCAGCTGCAGCGTGTTCTGGAGGGGGAGGGTGAACAGCCAGTTTCGTGGTACATGTAGGTACCAATGATATAGGTAAAAAACGGGGTGAAGTCCTACAAGCTGAGTTTAGGGAGCGAGGAGTTAAATTAAAAAGTAGGACCGCAAAAGGTAGTGATCTCAGGATTGATACCAGTGCCACGTGCGAGACAAGAGTTGGAATGGCAGGATAGCTCAGATGAATACGTGGCTTGAGGAGTGGTGCAGGAGGGAGGGATTCAAATTCCTGGGACATTGAAACCAGTTCTGGAGGAGGTGGGACCAGTACAAACCGGCCGGTCTGCACCTGGGCAGGACCGGAACCAATGTCCTAGGGGGGAGTGTTTGCTAGTGCTGTTGAGGAGGGTTTAAACTAATATGGCAGAGGGATGCAGAGAGACATGGAGAAGTAAAATGGGGGCAGAAGCAAAAGCTAGAAAGAAGAAAATTAAAAGTGGAGGGCAGAGAAACCCAAGGCAAAAATCAAAAAGGGCCACATTGCAGCAAAATTCTAAAAGGGACAAAGTGTGTTAAAAAGACAAGCCTGAAGGCTCTGTGCCTCAATATGAGGAATATTTGTAATAAGGTGGACGAATTAACTGCGCAGGCAGCTTTAACGAACATGATATAATTGGGATTATGGAGACATGGCTCCAGGGTGACCAAGGCTGGGAACTCAACATCCAGGGTTATTCAACATTCAGGAACAATAGACAGAAAGGAAAAGGAGGTGGGGAAGCGTTGTTGGTTAAAGAGGAAATTAACACAATAGTAAGGAAGGATATTAGCTTGGATGATGTGGAATCTGTATGGGTTGAGCTGCGGAATACCAAAGAGCAGAAAACGCTAGTGGGAGTTGTGCACAGACCACCAAATAGTAGTAGTGAGGTTGGGGACAGCATCAAAGAAGAAATTAGGGATGTGTGCAATAAAGGTACAGCAGTTATCATGGGTGACTTTAATCTACATATAGATTGGGCTAACCAAACTGATAGCAGTACAGTGGAGGAGGATTTCCTGGAGTGTATTAGGGATGGTTTTATAGATCAATATGTCGCGGAACCAACTTGAGGGCTGGCCATCCTCGACTGGGTGATCTGTAATGAGAAAAGACTAATTAACAATCTTGTTGTGCGAGGCCCCTTGGGGAAGAGTGACTATAATATGGTAGAATTCTTTATTAAGATGGAGAGTGACACAGTTAATTCAGGGACAAGGGTCCTGAACTTAAGGAAAGGTAACTTCGATGGTATGAGACGGGAATTGGCAAGAATAGACTGGCAAGTTAAAGGGTTGACGGTGGATAGGCAATGGCAAACATTTAAAGATCACATGGATGAACTTCAACAATTGTACATCTCGGTTTGGGGAAGGTGGCTCAACCGTGGCTAACAAGGGAAATTAGAGAAAGTGTTAAATCCAAGAGGCATATAAATTGGCCAGAAAAAGCAGCAAACCTGAAGACAGGGAGAAATTTAGAATTCAGCACAGGTGGACAAAGGGTTTAATTAGGGGGGAAATAGAGTATGAGAGGAAGCTTGCTGGGAACATTAAAAACTGACTGCAAAAACTTCTATAGATACGTGAAGAGAAAAAGATTAAAGACGACAAACGTAGGTCCCTTACAGTCAGAATCAGGTTTATTTATAAATGGAGAACAAAGAAATGGCAGACCAATTGAACAAATACTTTCATTTTGTCTTCATAAAGGAAGACATAAATAACCTTCCGGAAATACTACGGGACCGAAGGTCCAGTGAGAAGGAGGAACTGAAGGATATCCTTATTAGGCTAATTGGAATCAATTATTAAAGATGAAATAGCAGCACATTTGGAAAGCAGTGACAGGATCGGTCCAAGTCAGCATGGATTTATGAAAGGGAAATCATGCTTGACAAATCTTCTAGAATTTTTTGAGGATGTAACTAGTAGAGTCGACAAGGAAGAACCAGTGGATGTGGTGAATTTGGACTTTCAAAAGGCTTTTTACAAGGTCCCACACAAGAGATTAGTGTGCAAAATTAAAGCACATGGTATTGGGGGTAATGTATTGATGTGGATAGAGAACTGGCTGGCAGACAGGAAGCAGAGAGTAGGGATGAACAGGTCCTTCTCAGAATGGCAGGCAGTGACTAGTGGGGTGCCTCAGGGCTCAGTGCTGGGACCCCAGCTATTTACAATATACATCAATGATTTAAATGAAGGAATTGAGTGTAATATCTCCAAGTTTACTTATGACACTAAGCTGGGTGGCGGTGTGAGATGTGAGGAGGATGCCAAGAGGCTGCAGGGTGACTTCTACAGGTTAGGTGAGTGGGCAAATGCATGGCAGATGCAGTATAATGTGGATAAATGTGAGGTTAACCACTTTGGTGGCCATAACAGGAAGGAAATTATCTGAATAGTGGCAGATTAGGAAAAGGGGAGGTGCAACGAGACCTGGGTGTCACGGTACATCAGTCATTGAAAGTTGGCATGCGGGTACTGCAGGCGGTGAACATGGCAAATGGCATCTTGGCCTTCATAGCTCGGGGATTTGAGTATACGAGCAAGGAGGTCTTACTGCAGTTGTACAGGGCCTTGGTGAGGCCTTACCTGGAATATTGTGTTCAGTTTTGATCTCCTAATCTGAGGAAGGACATTCTTGCTATTGAGGGAGTGCAGCGAAGGTTCACTGAGTCTCGGGATGGCAGGACTGACATATGAGGAGAGACTGGAGTGACTGGGCCTGTATTCACTGGAGTTTAGAAGGATGAGAGGGGATCTCATAGAAACATATAAAGTTCTGATGGGACTGGACAGGTTAGATGCAGGAAGAATGTTTGAGGTTGGGGAAGTCCAGAACCAGGGGTCACAGTCTAAGGATAAGGGGTAAGCCATTTAGGACTGAGATGAGGAGAAACGTCTTCACTCAGAGAGTTGTTAACCTGTGGAATTCTCTACTGCAGAGAGTTGCTGATGCCAGTTCGTTGGATATATTCAAAAGGGAGTTAGATATGGCCCTGACAGCTAAAGGGATCAAGAGATATGGAGAGAAAGCAGGAAAGGGGTACTGAGGTGAATGATCAGCCATGATCTTATTGAATGGTGGTGCAGGCTCGAAGGGCCAATTGGCCTACTCCTGCACCTATTTACTATGTTTCTATGTTAATTCAAAACCAAACCTCCAGCAACACTGTGCATGTTTTATAGGGTTTTGTCTAAACAGTAGGTCATAGACTATACCTTAGAGGTATTTGGGAACTGAGGCTTAAAATCTTAATTTACACGGTTCATACTTTTAGCAGAAATGTTGTCAAAAATACAATCGTGCTTCAGTATTCTGCCAACCTGAATTAAAAAGAAATTGAGAATTGTCACCATGCATGCATGTCAAAGCAAACTAATCAAGGACTATTTCAGCATGTAACAGCATCCAGCTGTGATGTGACGTGCACTGCAAATTACATCAATCAGTAGTAGAAGTAGCCGGCCACATCAGTTTTCAATAGGTCGGAGTGATCCCAAAATATGACTTTAGACTATTGATTAAATGATGCATTGCATGATTAACGAGGGGAAGAGACAAAAAGTAATCTGTCATTAAACTGGTTATGAGAAAGTGGTGAAATTGGCCAGATAGACAGACATGCTGCATGAGAAGCATTGAATGGTTGAATGATTCACAGGAAGCCACACACGATTGCCAAAAACCACAGAGACTTGTGTTTATCATAAAATATGTGCAAAATCTGTCTTATGAATTTAACAAAAATCTGCTGATCACCATGTGATTGCGGCCAGTATCGACTTAAAACAGAATGTCAGGGAACAAATGTCCTGTCTTGAAAGATGACTGGTCAGTTCCAGGTGCTCAGAAACCACTTTACTGATGATTAGTAAACTGAAGAGCATTTTGCAAACCAAGTTCCATTTGCAAACAAGCCGTCAAGAAGCAAACCCATTCCAGCACGACTATAACTGAAATACTTTTCATTGCATATGACAGATTTTATAAAAAAACAATTACTGAAATGCACTCTTTTGATCTTCTCAGTCTCCAAGTTTAAACCCAGCCGAGAAGGTCTGGCTACATGAAGGGCTGTACCAATGCCTGAAATCCAAGTATCTTTCACACATCACTGCAAGTGACTGAGACATACATAGGTTCAATCTCACAACTACTGACACTGGCTTGATCCATGAGGGAGTGAATGCGGGCTGCAATCAGAGATATTAGATAGTAACTGCTCAAATACCAAGGAATTGACTATGGTTCTTTAAATTTTGTTAAGATACAAACCTAGAAATTACTTCTGCTCGCAGAAACTATTTCTAGGCTGGATTTTCGGGTTTTGGGGCTATTGGGTGAAAACGCAAGCAATACATGAAAATTACTGTTTTCGCTGTGTCACCGATTTAAGGTCCAACTTTTGCCACTTGGTGTCATCGCAAAGGGAGGCATTTCACAATTATTCACGACACAAAAACCCCATCCTTGCCAACTTTACTGCGGGGCCGGGAGCACTGCGCAAGAGACCTTGGGAGGGGTAAAAACCAAACTCAAAAAACATAACCAAGACCCTTAGCTAACAAATCGCTGAAAAAATAATAAAAAATTTAACTTGGCTTTTTTTTTGCAGGTTTTCCAACTTACCACTGCTGGCAAGGCTGCACCACTAGGTTTTACCAGTCGGTGTTCTAGGCGCAGCAAAGGGGTCGGGTGCGTCTCAAATATCGGACCGTAACGCAACCCGTGTTGTTACACATTCAGCCCAGCTTTCCTAAGCACCGCCGCAAAGGAGGAGCTGAAGATCGCCACCGGGTTTTCACCATGGAGGATCAAAACGTGATGAAAACGCGGTCAAAAATCCAGCCGCTAATCTTTTGTAACATTTTGCAAGTGCAAAACACACAAAGAAAATTATCGTTTTTTTAAAAATCAGGCACCATTTTTGAAAAAAAGTCTGTCCTCTGATATCCACTTTAATTTGCAGCACTGCCACCATCAGTATCCCCAGAGACAGCTACATTCCAGGACAAATAATGCTAAAACTGGAGGGAATGGCAGTGGGGGGGGGGGGGGGGGGGGGGGCGGGGAGAGAGGAAGTATAACTAGTGAACAAACACAATACACTTGAATGACATTCACTGTCCACTATTTTAGCAGTCGTTAATCCATTTAAAATAAACTGATTAATGCCTTCAATAAAACAGCAAACAGAGGAATGTCATATTGTTTGGTTAGCTTCCATGTTCCTTGTCTTTCAGCAAACTCAAGCAGAGCAAACTGCACCCAAACAACTATTCATTTTTCATGAAGACACATCCTTGAGGATTCGGGTATTGACCAACATTAGCCAAATAACAACTCAATCCAAGAGAAAGATTGGCAGCCTTGAGCTGGTTTCAGTCTAGACAATTTAAACCTCGACTAAAATCTTTCTCCTTTAGTTATGAATTATTTGACATTTATCACCAACACTGCCAGTTTTGCCTTAGTTTCATCAATGAGTAAAGTTTGATCTGACAACTCGGCAGTGTATTCCATATTGTCGTGCTGGCTTATAAGTTGTTGCTATTGGAAAGGAGAACTCAGTCCATAAATCCCCTGGACCTGATGGCTTGCATCCTCGGGTCTTAAGAGAAGTAACGGCAGGGATTGTGGATGCATTAGTTGTAATTTACCAAAATTCCTTGGATTCTGGGGAGGTCCCAGCAAATTGGAAAACTGCAAATGTAACGCCCCTATTTAAAAAAGGAGCCAGACAAAAAGCAGGAAATTATAGACCAGTCAGTCTAACATCTGTGGTTGGGAAAATGTTGGGAGTCCATTATTAAAGAAGCAGTAGCAGGGCATTTGGAAAAGCAAAATTCGGTCAGGCAGAGTCAGCATGGATTTATGAAGGGGAAGTCATGTTTGACAAATTTGCTGGAATTCTTTGAGGATGTAACGAACAGGGTGAATAAAGGGGAACCAGTGGATGTGGTGTATTTGGACTTCCAGAAGGCATTTGACAAGGTGCCACATAAAAGGTTACTGCTCAAGATAAAAGTTCACGGGGTTGGGGGTAATATATTAGCATGGATAGAGGATTGGCTAACTAACAGAAAAGTCGGGATAAATGGTTCATTCTCCAGTAACTAGTGGGGTGCTGCAGGGACCCCAACTATTTACAATCTATATCAACGACTTAGAAGAGGGGACTGAGTGTAACGTAGCCAAGTTTGCTGATGATACAAAGATGGGAGTAAAAGCAATGTGTGAGGAGGACACAAAAAAATCTGCAAAAGGATATATACAGGCTAAGTGAGTGGGCAAAAATCTGGCAGATGGAAGTATAATGTTGGAAACTGTCAGGTCATGCACTTTGGCAGGAAAAAAAAATCAAAGAGCAAGTTATTATTTAAATGGAGAAAGATTACAAAGTGCCGCAGTACAGCGGGACCTGGGGGTACTTGTGCATGAAACACAAAAGGATAGTATGCAGGTACAGCAAGTGATCAGGAAGGCCAATGGTATCTTGGCTTTTATTGCAATGGGCATGGAGTATAAAAGCAGGGAAGTCTTGCGACAGCTATATAAGGTATTGGTGATGCCATATCTGGAATAATGTGTGCAGTTTTGGTTTCCATATTTACGAAAGGATATACTTGCTTTGGAGGCAGTTCAGAGAAGGTTCACTAGGTTGATTCCAGAGATGAGGGGGGTGACTTATGAGGTAAGGTCGAGTAGGTTCGGCCTCGACTCATTGGAATTCAGAAGAATGAGAGGTGATCTTATCGAAATGTGTAAGATTATGAGGGGGCTTGACAAGGTGGATGCAGAGAGGATGTTTCCACCGATAGGGGAGTCTAGAACTAGAGGGCACAATCTTAGAATTAGGGGCTGCCCATTTAGAACTGAGATGAGGAGAAATTTCTTCTCTGAGGGTTGTAAATCTGTGGAATTCGCTACTTCAGAGAGCTGTGGAAGCTGGGACATTGAATAAATTTAAGACAGAAATAGAGAGTTTCTTAAACGATAAGGGGATAAGGGGTTATGGGGAGCGGGCGGGGAAGTGGAGCTGAGTCCATGATCAGATCAGCCATGATCTTATTGAATGGCGGAGCAGGCTCGAGGGGCCGTATGGCCTATTCCTGTTCCTATTTCTTATGTTCTTACAAACGGCTGAGATCTCACATCAAACATCACTCATTGATGAAACTGAGGCAAAACTGCCAGTGCCTACTGTAGAGAAATATTGCAGTGCACAATCGGAAACAAAAAATTGTCCAAATGTGTAAGAGTGAAACATTGCTGGCTGGTTTTGGGGTGAAAGAGATTTTGAGATCATGCCTTATATGCTATATAAAACCAGAAAACCTTATTTTAACCATTATCCTATAGTTGCCAGTGATCCACACAGCTGACATGCGGTGGGCAGAGGAAACGTTACAAGGACACCCTCAAAGCCTCCTTGATAAAGTGCAACATCCCCACTGACACCTGGGAGTCCCTGGCCAAAGACTGCCCTAAGTGGAGGAAGTGCACCCAGGAGGGCGCTGAGCACCTCAAGTCTCATCGCCAAGTGCATGCAAAAATCAAGCGCAGGCAGCGGAAAGAACGTGCGGCAAATTTGTCCCACCCTCCCTTACCCTCAATGACAATATGTCCCACCTGTGACTGGGACTGTGGCTCTCATATTGGACTGTTCAGCCACCTAAGCACTTTTTTTTTGAAAAAGAGTTGAAGAAAGTCTCCTCGATTCTGAGGGACTGCCTATGATGATGATAATGAGTTCATATCTTTTGTCCTCCTTAACATTGACCAAAATCAGTCAGTAATGGTCAGTCATTTTATGTACAGAAAGATCAACAAATTGCTAATTACATTTGTGAGGCTTTGGGCTGGATTTTTGGTGAAAAAGGTAGCGGTACGTGAACCTTACCGTTTTCGCTGCGCTACCATTTTTAAGGCCAAACTTTCGGGTTTTACGTCTGCGCCATCGGTAAGGGGGCGGCGTTGCACGATGATTTGTGGTGCAAAAACGAGAGTTTTGTCAAATTTAGTCCGGGGCCGAGAGAGGTCTTGGGAGGGGGAAAAAGACCGTATCAAAAATATTTACAAGACCCTTGTCTATCAAATCGCTGAAAAAAAAAACTTTAACTTACCTTTTTTTTCAGGTTTTCATACTTACCACTGCACTGACAGGTTTGACCTGCCGCTATTCTGTGCGCGGTGTATGGTCAGGAGAGTGCCGAAAGTCCAACGCAAAGGCAATCTGTGTCGTTGCACCTCTCCCCCGCCGGTTTTTGGAAGCGCTGCCTCAAACAGGTACCCGAGGATCCTGCCCGGGCTTTTGCCGCGGAAGGTCAAATCGCAGCAAAAACCCAATCGCACACTTCGCGAAAGTCTGGCCCTTTATGTTTACCCAAGACATGAACAGGGTAATATAACTCTCAATTATACCTTGAAAACTACTGCTCAGATACTATATTGTACAAGTCTTGCTTGTGTTGACTACTCAGCTCCAGACCTCATTACAGCCTTGGTCCAAACATGGACAAAAGAGCTGAATTCCAGAGGCGAGGGGAGAGCGACTGCCCTTGACATTAAGGCAGCATTTAACCGAGTGTGGCATCAAGGAGCCCCAGTAAAATTGAAGGCAATGGGAAACAGGAGGAAAACTCCACTGACTGGAATCATACCTAGCACAAAAGAAGATGTTTGCGGTTGTTGGAGGTCAATCAGCCCCAGGCCCAGGACATTGCTGCAGGAGTTCCTCAGGGCAATGTCCCAGGCCCAACCAGCTTCAGCTGCTTCATCAATGACCTGCCATGATGTCGGGAGGATGTTTCCTCTGGCTGGGGAGTCGAGAACCAGGGTCACAGTCTCAGAATAAGGGGTCAGATATTTCGGGCTGAGATGAGTAGAAATTTCTTCACTCAGAGGGTGGTGCATCTTTGGAATTCTCTAACCCAGAGAGCTGTGGATGCTCAGTCATTGAATATATTCCAGACGGAGATGAATAGATTTTTGAATGTTAAGGGAATCAAGGGATAGGGAGATAGTGCAAGAAAATGGAGTTGAGGTAGAAGATCAGCCATGATCTCACTGAATGGTGGAGCAGACTCGAGTGGCCGAATGGCCACCTTCTGCTCCTAATTCTTACGTTCCCTCCATCATAAGGTCAGAAATGGGGTTGTTCGATGATGACTGCACAGTATTCAGTTTCATTTGCAATTCAGAAAATGAAGCAGTTCAAGCTCGCATGCAGCAAGACTTGGATGACATTCGGGCTTGGGCAGATAAGTGGCATGTAATATTCGCGCTACGCAAGTGGCAGGCAATGACTATCTCCAATCAGCGAGCGTCTAACCACTTCCCCTGGATATTCTATGGCATTACCATCACTGAATCCCCCACCATCAACATTCTGGGGGTCACCACTGACCAGAAACTGAATTAGATTAGCCACATAAATCCATGGCAACAAAAGCGGGTCAGAGGCTGGGTATTCTGCGGAGAGTGTCTCACTTCCCAACTCCCCAAAGCCTTTCCACCGTCTATAAAGGCACAAGTCAGGAGTGTGATGGAATACTCTCCACTTGCCTGGATGAGTGCAACTCCAACACTCGAAGTTCTACCATCCAGGAAAAAGCAGCCCGCTTGATTGGCATCCCATCCATCACCTTCAACATTCACTCCCTCCACCACCAGTGTACCGTGGCTGCAGTGTGTACCATCTACAAGATGTACTGCAGCAACTCGCCACAGCCTCTTTGACAGCACCTCCCAAACCCGTGAACTCTACCACCTAGAAGGACAAGGGCAGCAGGCACATGGGAGCACCATCACCTGCAAATTCCCCTCCAAGTCACACACCATCCTGACTTGGAAATATATCGCCGTTCCTTCATCATCGCTGGGTCAAAACCCTGGAACTCCCTCCCCAACAACACTGTGGGAGTACCTTCACCACACGGACTGCAGCGGCTCAAGGCGGCGGCTCACCACCACCTTCTCTAGGGCAATTAGGGAAGGCCAATAAATGCTGGCCTTGCCAGCGACGCCCACATCCCAGAAGGAATAATAAAAAAATGTTTAATCACTGCCACCAATACGAGTCAATGACAATTCATTGGATATCAGGGGTTATCAAAACCTAACAAGAGGAACGTGATACGACTAATTCAGAATAGAATTGCAAGAAGCAGTACTGATATTTTAATAAACATAAAAATGACAAAGCGGTTGGTAAAAAAGCAGTAGAAAATCAGAATGCAGGAAGGAATGCCATAATTGGTTTAAATGGAGAGATGGTGATGTTGAAGGCAAGACTTTTAAAATATGTTTCTGCAAGCTTTTACCCAAAGCTCAGACCTTGGATACGAGGGATCAACCCCATGGCTCCTCTCTGCACAATCTTCAGCACTTAAATGTTTCTCGTGTCTGTGACCAGGCCTGGACACAATACTCAAGCTATGGTCAGACCAGTGCACTGTATTATTTGGTCACGACTTCTTCCAGCTTGTATTCTACTGTCTTAGGTCAACATTGTATCGGCTTTCTCGATTGTTGCTCTGCATTGGTTGGACTTGCTGAGCACGGAGTCAACAAAGATGCCTACATCTCTTTCAACGTTCTTGGCTATTTCAGCGTCATTCATGGAGTACATGTGTCATTTGTTATTACTTCCTATACACAGCAGTTTACCTTTATATCCACATTAATTTTCATCAGATGTTGTTCTGCAAATTTATCCAAGTCTATTTACCATAGTCTATTTACCATTTCTCATCAGCCTTCTCTGATTCCCATAATCTGCAAATTTGGGCAAGTGATTATTAATGATGACATAAGCCTGTAATTTTCACTTCTGGTAGGTAACAGTGCGATTTTCTCTCCCTATGGTATGAATATAATTTTTTTAATCCCAGATGCAGTGAAATGTCTATGGGCCTGAATTTGGTCAAACTACCTCCCATATATCAATACACCAAGGTACCACCCAAAATTGACATTTTTGAGGAAAATCCTCAGGGACCGCCGACCTACCACCCAACTACTACCCAGCAGGAGTTTCATCAGGGAAGTACCGCCGGCAGTAGTACATACTGCCTGTCCACGCCAAAGTGTCCAAAAACGCAAGTTTGGTCGTTAGGATCTTACAGAATTCTGTTACCGCCCACCAGAAAGACCATGGTGAAAAAGGTGGTCTTACCTGGCACTTGAGCGGAAGGTAGGGACAATGGCACAGAGCAGTCCAGAGCTGCACATCCCGGGTCAGACATATATAGTATGCAGCAATAGTAGATCCTCAGAAAGAGTTTACACATTGAAGTGAAAAGTGCTCCATTGAAGGGCAGGTGTGGGGTCGAAAGCAGAAATGAGGTGCGAAATACATTAAAGGCTCCATGGACTTGTTAGTCTTGACACCATTGCAGACAGAAGAGATTTAGTGACACAATGAGTCTACAGATGTTATGAGCTCATGTCAGAGTATATAGGCAATAATAAAATTCTGTAAGTTTCTCGTGGGTGGCAGGATGTGGTCCTGAGAACAACATAAGCTCAACAACAAAAGATGCAAATATATATAATATATATGTATATAAAAATATCTATATATATAAAAAAAATTTAAATCGACTGGTATAATGTGACTGAATAACATGTAATGTTGGGGGTGGGGTTCAGCAATCTGGCACCTAAAAAAATGCGCACTCAAATGCCAACCATAATGTCTGGCCTCCAAGTTCTGCAACTATCTGTCATTCAAAACCACCTGTCCTGCATTGGTGACCCTTATTTGTCATAACTAAATGACGTGATATTAGGACCCATTAAAAAGTCGCATCATATCTGTAAGGCAAGATATTGCTCAGTCACCAGTACATTTAAAGGACATTTGTATGTTTCTCAGCATGCACCCTTCATTATCTAAAAGTTAGACACTGACCAAGAGTTGTTAAAAAATTGTACAGCATTCAAAAGTGGCAGAGCATTCAACCATGTAAAGCAAAATATTTTACATTATTTCAAAATTATTAAATTAACCATCAAAAGGAACTATCTAAAACACCAACATTAACAAGATATACCAACACCAAACCCTCTACCCATTCCCCCACCCCTCCCACTGCCCCCCACCCTTCCAACTGAGCCCCATTCTCCTCTTGATGGGTTGCCCATCCCCACACCAACCTGCACCCCTGCCCCTCACCGCGTCGGTACCAGCACGTTGTGCAGCAGTACACCCGGAGCGCTGCTGTCGTGTTTGTTGTGCAGAGAATGGAGGCGCTGAGCTGGGAGATGCTGGCATCTCCGGACCCTCTGGTTCTGTCGACCTGGCTGGTATGGCATCGGGGGGGTTTCATGCCATAGCCCGAGACTATCGATTGCCGCATGGCATCGACAGAGTCGCTGGTTTGCTCTACCACACTCCGCACTGATCAGCCGCAACATGCTGTTGGTATGCTGCCCTGCAAAGGCGGCGATGCTGGCAGCTATCCCAGCCATGGCCTGTAGCAGATCTCGACCTAGGTCGACACTCGTCCTTGACAGCTGCACCATTTCCTGCATTGCTGCCACCCGTCTTGCATCATCATCTCCTTACTGCATCAACCTGGGAAGAGTCGGCTTGGTGGCTTTACCGGCACGGGTGCTGCGCTTCACAACGCTTGATCTCGCTTCGTCCAACTCAAAGCCCAAAATCTTGGACCCCTGACACCAATGTTGGGTGCACATGTGGAACATGTCAAGAGGGTGGAGTCCTGCTCTTCCACTTCCTCAAACTCAAGTGAGACAAACACTGGGCCTTCTCCCTGCTCTTCCTCCTGGTCTTTGTGTGGGTTGCAGAGTTGGATGCGGTGGCTAAGGGGGATCTTGGGGGGGTGGAAGGAGCTGCTGCAGCGGGCTCCTGATGAGGTCGAGGTAGTCGGTGTTGGTGTTCAACATTGCCTTTGTGTGCCAGAGGTGGATGGGGTGCCTAAGTTGGTGCTGTTCAATTCATCATCTGAAAGTAGAAGACAACATTTAAGTGTTTAGCAGAAGGGGAGGGGTTGGTCATGCTGACATGAGTACCATGACATATCACAGACTTATTTCAAGGACTACCATTGCTGCATCACCACACCCTAAATGGCTAACACAGAGTACAGTAAAATGCATTTTACATCACATTACACGACCTTGCATGACATGAGCGCAACACATAGACCGGAGAGTCGTATAAACTTATCATGCTCCAGCATGGAATCGGCACCACCATGTGTGGTGGCACGGGGTGGTCACCCACCAACGTCAGGGGATGCTCCTCTATATCAATCACCTCGATGACATCTGGTGGGCTTTGAGGCGTTGGCTGTTCTTTTCTTCTGCAGAAACAAACATTGTAAGCTTTAACCGGTTTCCACATGCAACATACACACGCACACACACAGGCCACAAATACTTTGAGTAGCATGGGAGTGCAGCAACAAGATGTTTACTTACTTTTGCTGAAGCTTCCACATCGTTCCATCTCTTCCTGCACTGGTCTCCATCATGAACCATAGTGCCCACTCAATCTCCCACCAAATGAGTTTATATTGGGGCGCGGCTGATTTGCAACGACCATCCCAGGTGAGGTCTCTGTAACAGCGCTCCACCTCAGAGACAAGTCCATCCAGCTCATCATCTGTAAACCAGGGAGCACTGAGCCTCCCTCCATTGGACAACCTGGCAGCTTTTTTTCCCCCCACTCAAGAGCTTTGCAAGTTGGATGGTTGATGAATCTGGAGACACTTTCTCTAAATCACTCCCCTCAGCCCCAATCACAGAAAAAGTGATGTCATCAGGCAAAAGAAACTACACAAAAAAATCCAAATCTCACGCATGCGTGGAGCACGGCCTCCGACGTTTCCCGAGTCGAGAGGCCTGCATGGACCACCCACTCCTGCTACCACCCGCTACTGCCCGCCGACTCCCGTTGCCTACCGCTCCTGCCGACAAAGGCACGATGAAACTCGTGCCCGACTGGCCCCAGCGGTAGTGGATGGAAAAACATCACGCACTGTCCGGGGAGCGCCGAAAAACGGGCGGACGTAAGGTTTTACCAAACTCGGGCCCAATATCTGGTTCGAAATCACTCTTTCCATCTCCTTTGAGGCAGCCTGTGTCACACATCAGTACATTGCTTAGCCAATAAAATCTAGTTGTATTAGGTTCAAAATGCTTCTCCTGAAGCCATTTCCACAATTCCTTGCGCCACACCTCCCATTCCATATGCACAATGCCTGTGTTAAATGCCAGGTTGAAATGGTCTTACTCCCATATGTTATATTACGCTCCATGGGCCCAAATTTCCCCATGAGTTGCATCGTATTTTTTGGTGTAACTTGATTTTTCTGGTGTACCTTTTTAGTTGCAAATATGGCCATTTAATTTGCACCAGTGTAAGTGAGTTAGTTAGTTTTTTTGTTGTCAGTTTTTTTCCCCCCAAAAGGGAGCTTTCCCAGCCACTTACACCATTTATGCCAACTTGGCCAGAAAAAAGTTGTACTAAACTAACTTAGGGCAGCATATGCGTCCATTTTTCTCCGCACAGAAAGACCTTGCTTACAGTTAAGGAATCTGCACAAGTAACAACATTTCAAGCACCACCAAGCACCAAACAAAGCACAAGCTGTAATAACCATTCAATAAAAACTAAAGAACTGAAGTAAATAATTAAATTAACAAATAAAGAGTTGGAGTAAATCCTACCTTTGACACTGACTTTCAACCCTTTTTGGGCAGGAATTTTTTCCCTTTTTGCCCATTTTCCCTTTTTGCCCACTGACATCTTCAAAGAGCTTCACACAAAAATTATTTGTAATACAACCTAACTGCATGTTGCTGGTTATTTATTGGTACACAGGATGGGATGTAGGTTAAGCACATGGCTGTCACTGTATATGTGCTTCTTTAACATGTCAAGACCGCCACTCAACCAAACGAACGCAAAGCCAGCCCAGCATGGCACGTGACGTCGCTACACGACAAGCTATCCTCGGTCCAAACCACTAGACTGCAGCCAAAGACGACCAACCTCTCCCCCCTCTATCTCGCCCCGATCAAAACTCAAGTCGCACCAAGCTGTTTCTTGCAGCCCTCAGTGGCCGGCCTGTGCGGCAGGCCATTTGGCCTGGGAATAGGGGCTGGACGCGTTCGGCAGACATCATCACAAACCTGGGACGGAGCTACTGCACACGTGTGACTGCTCCATTGCGCACGCACGCAGCTACCGGCACTGTTTTCGGCGCAGGGCTGTAGCTCTGCCCTCCCACTCCACGAGGAGCGCCGCGCCAGGACCCAGGACACACAGCAGAGCAACCAGAATCGGGAGTAAGTTTTTCGGCGCCGTTTCCAGCGCACAAAGTCGATGCATCTCGGGAGAGTGCGCCGAAAAACGGGGTTGGGGAAATTTGGGCCCCATGTAACTGCAGTGATATTCTGGCACTTCTAGCTTTGACTAATCACTTGCACTCCTGTGACCCAGTGGATTGGTGTTAGAATTTCATCCAGAGATTTGAATCTCCAATCTGTCAAAAAATCCCCTTGAGCAAGGAACTCGCTTTAAATGCATTCCAGTCTACTCAGCTGCTAAATAAATAGCAGCATTGGTGTAAATCAACAGAAATCTTCTGTGAAAAGACAAGCTTCCATTAGCAGGATGCCATACTCCTGACCCTGTGTTAATGAAGAAGGATTGGCAGTTGCCTTATGGTTTTCCCTTCAATTAAGGGATGGCTGTGGGAAATTTTGAATCACTTTCTCCAGAGATGATACAATAGCTGTTGCACAGGTTGCTACACAGCTTGTATTTATAGCACCTTTAACAGTAGTAAAATGTCTTAAAGCGGACAGGTGACCAAAAATGTAGTCAAAGAGGTAAGTTTTAAGACACGTCTCAAAAGAGGAGAAAGAGACCGAGAGGTGGAAAGGTTTAGGGAGGATCCAGGCAGCTGAAAGCACAGCTGCCAATGGTGGAGCTTTGAAAATCGGGGATGACAAGAAGCCACAATTGGAACAGCGCAGAAATTTCGGACGGTTACAAGGCTGGAGGAGGTTAGAGATAGGGAGGGGGCGATACCATGGAGGGATTTGAAACCAAGAATGAGAATTTTAAAACAGAGGCATTCCCGAACCGGGAGCCAATATACAACAGCAACCGGGTGATGGATGAACAGGTCGTGGTTAGGTTACAAGCAGCAGTTTTGAATGAGCTCAAGTTTACAGAGGGTGCATGGTGGGAGGCCAGCTAGGAGAGCACTGGAATAGTCAAGAATAGAGGTAACAAAGGCATAGAATTGACTTGAATATACTTAAGGCGGAAATAGACAGATATTTGAACGATAAGGGAGTCAAAGGTTATGGGGAACGGGCAGGGAAGTGGAATTGAGTCCAAGATCAGATCAGCCACGATCTTATTGAATGGCGGAGGGCCGACTCCTGCTCCTACTTCTTATGTTCTTATATATGAGGGTTTCAGCAGCAGATGAACTGTGGCAGGGGTGGAGACAGTCAATGTTACAGAGGTAGTAGTGGGCAGTCTTGGTGATGGAGAGGATATGGTGTCGGAAGTTCAGCTCGCGGTCAAATAGGACGCCAAGGTTGCAAACCATCTGGCTCAGCCTCAGACAGTAGCCAGGAAGAGGGATGGGGTCGGTGGCTACGGAATGAAGTTTGTAGCGGGGACCAAAGACAATGGCTTCTTCACAATATTTAATTGGAGATTATTTCTGCTCATCCAATACGGACAAGCAGCGTGACAAATCAGAGGCCGTGGAGAGGTCGAGAAAGATGGCGGTGAGGTAGAGCTGGGTGTCGTCAGCATACAGGTCGAACCTGACGTCGTGTTTTCAGATGATGTTGCAAAGGGGCATGGCAAAAATGACTGGATAGATAGAAATGGAACCAGACGAGGGCAGTCCACCCCCCCCCCCCCCCCCCCAAAGCAGGACAAGAGAAGTACTGAAGGAAGTTTGCTCTTCTTGACCATGTCAAAGGTTGCAGACAGGTCAAGAATAATGAGAAGGGATAGTTCATCACAGTCGTATCAGATGTCATTTGTGACTTTGATATGGGACACTTTAGTGCTGTGGCAAGAGCGGAAACCTGATTGGAGCAGTTCACACATGGAGCTGTGGGAAAGATGGGTACAGATTTGGGACAACAGTTCTAAAGAATGTACATTCAAAATTTATAAAAGCTATTATGCATATAGGTGTAAACCAAAATCTATTTAAAATTAATATTCAGGGTTTCCTTCAGCTATCAGGAGCATATTAAATGTGGCAAAACGGAATAGTTTCTGTAAGGGTGGAGAAATGGCATAAATGGTTGTTTACGTCGTTTCTCCAGTGTATTTGCCAATCGGCCACCAAATTACAATCAGGCAATTGATTGAACCCACACAGAAGTAACTAGAAAAAGTTATTAAAGCAGCACATGCAAAACATTCCCTTCAAAGCTATTTTCCCCTGTGTAGGTGAAATAATAGTTAAGTAATAGTGCTGGGAGCCACTGTAGATATTAAAGCAGCATTCTGTACAAGAACATAAGAAATAGGAGCAGGAGTAGGCCATTTGGCCCTCGAGGCTGCTCCGCCATTCAATAAGATCATGGCTGATTTGATCTAGGCCTCAACTCTACTTCCCTGCCCACTCCCCATAACCCTTGACACCCATATCTTTCAAAAATCTGTCTATCTCCACCTTAAATATATTCAATGACCCAGCCTCTACAGCTCTTTGGGGTAGAGAATTCCAAAGATTCACGATCCTCAGAGAAGAAATTCCTCCTCATTTCCATTTAAATGGGCAACCCCTTATTCTGAAACTATGCCCCCTAGTTCTAGATTCCCCAAGGGGAAACATCCTCTCTGCAACTACCCTATCAAGCCCCCTCAAAATCTTTTACATTTCAGTAAGGTCACCTCTCATTCTAAACTCCAATGAGTATAGGCCCAACCTGCTCAATCTTTCTTTCAAAGACAACCCCTTCATCTCAGGAATCAACCAAGTGAACCTTCTCTGAACTGCCTCCAATGCAAGTATATCCTTCCTTAAATAAGGAGACCAAAACTGTACGCAGTATTCCAGGGTGTGGCATCACCAACACCCTGTACAGTTGTAGCAGGACTTACCTACTTTTATACTCCATCCCCTTTGCAATAAAGACCAACATTCAATTTGCCTTCCTAATTATTCGCTGTACCTGTAAGCTAACCTTTTGTGTTTCATGTCCAAGGATCCCCAGATGCCTCTGTACCTCAGCATTTGTAATCTCTCCACATTTAAATAATAATTGGCTTTTTTATTTTTCCTACCAAAGTGGACAACCTCACATTTTCCCACATTATACTCCATCTACCAAATTTTTGCACACTCACTTAGCTTATCTATATCCCTTTGCAGATTCTGTGTGTCCTCCACACAGCTTGCTTTCCCACCTATCTTGGTATCAGCAGCAAATTTGGCTACATTACACTCAGTCCCTTCATCCAATTCAATAATCTAGATTGTAAATAGTTGAGGCCCCAGCACTGATCCCTGTGGCATCCCACTAGTTACAGTTTGCCAACCTGAAAATGACCCATTTATCCCGACTCAGTTAGTCAATCTTCTCTCCATGCTAATATATTACCACCATTCCCGTGAACTCTTGTCTTGTGCAGTAACCTTTTATGTGGCACCTTATAGAATGCCTTCTGGAAATCTAAATACACCACATCCACTGGTTCCCTCTTATCCACCCTGCTCGTGACATCCTCAAAGAACTCCAGCAAATTTGTCAAACATGATTTTCCTTTCATAAAACCATGCGGACGCTGCTTGACTGTATCATGATTTTCTAAATGTCCTGCTACTACTTCCTTAATAATGGACTCCAGCATTTTCCCAATGACAGATGTTAGGCTAACTGGTCTATAGTTTCCTGCTTTCTGTCTCCTCTCTTTCTTAGAGTATATAGCACAGAAGTTGTAATTAGTATAGAGTAATAATAGTACACAGAGTGTGTATATAACCCAGAAGTGGTTTAGCTCTCAACGGTTTCACTGTAAATTTTGGTAGAATTCACGAATGACACATGAATGCCTGAATAAGGTCACATTCATTCTGCACAATGTCACCACAGTATCTTTATAAACAAAATGATTAAAAGCATTTCATTCCAGTAACAGAAGTTTAACAACGAACCAATTAAGCCAACCAGTGCTACAGATGACCGAGTGTGAAAGGCAAGTGTAAATGTCATCCCAACGTCTCACTTATTGGATCCTATCAAACCATTTTGAAACTTGGTTACAAAAAAGAGAAAATAACTAAAGGTTCAAGTTTGCGCCACAGCTTTGTGGAATTAAGAGATATGCTAGAACCTACTTTTGACCTTGTGACAGTGAGACTAAAAGTAAATATTGCACTCAAAATAGAGCTTGAGTGTTGCCAAAAAATATTAGGTAGTCACTATCTAATGGAGTGGGTTAAATTAAAGCCAGCTGCTTGTTTTAAGCAATCTCAAGGTTTCACTTATTCACCGAGAGATCTGAATTCATGTGGAATGTCCAGCATGATATACCTCCAAATTCTCTGTAATTACCTTTAAAATATTAAGTCTTCACAGAATACTATTACTTTACACTAATTACAAGTTAAGTGAAGCCAGATGTCTTTACAAATGTAATGATACAGAAGAGTTGGTAAGCCAATACCATAGCTGTGGGACTAAAAAATGTGGAATAACTTTGCAACCTGTAAACTAATACTGTTTAAAAAGGGAAGGTTAAATAACTGAAAACAGCCAGTATTACTGTTGGTAATATTTGATCTATACATTAAAAATCTTGTACATGCCTTGCACTTCCTGTTACAATTTTTGGTCATGCTTTAATGTCAATACCAGAATTTGAAACTGCCTATGTAAATCATCATCATAGGTAGTCCCTCGAAACAAGAACGTCTTGCTTGCACACCAAAAAAAAGGATGAGTTCACAAGTGTTTCGAATGGAACCCGAACTACATCCTTAAGGGTGGAAGATGCCTGTGCTTGGATTTTTTTTAACATGTGGTGGCCGTTGCACAAACCATCACACGGGCTTGACAGAGCTAGGTTTTGGTCCAGTGGCAAGGATAACCCAAGACAACTAGAGACCTGCTCTGTTGCACAGACCTAGTGCGCGCACATATTGCAGTGTGGGCTGGCCCGTGCTGCCCCCCCTGGGCCCTGAACTCATGCCTCCCCTGGGCCCCGATCACATCCCTCCACAGTCTCTCTCCACTCCTTTGCCCCAATCTCGTCACTCCTGCTGCATCTGCCCACGCTCCAATCACGGACCTGGACCTCGCTGATGTCACTCTTTATATTTAAAATGAGAATGTGTATGTAAACTGTTGCTTGTGACGATGTAGTTGTGTGCTCTGACCAGTAGGTGGTGCAATGGAGTGAGTTTCTGACTTCTCTCTCCAAACTCAGTTATCTTGTACATTAAAAATAAACATATTCATCAACTGACACGTCGCAACACCATTGTGGGGTACGGTAGCATAGTGGTTATGTTACTGGACTAATGATCTGGAGATACAACTTCAAATCCACGGCAGGTAGGAAGTTTAAATTCAGTTAATTAAATACATCTGGAATGAAAAGCTAGTATCAGTAATGGTGACCATGAAACTACTTGATTGTCATCAAAAAACCATCTGTTTCAAACAGTCTGGGAAGGAAATCTGCCGTCTGTACACGGTCTGGCCTATGTGTGACTCCAGACCCACAGCAATGTCGTGGACTCTTAACTGCCCTCTGAAATAACAAGCCACTCGGTTGTATAAGGCGGTTCAGCACCAGCTTCTCGAGGGCAATTCGGGGTGGGGAAATAAATGCTGGCCTTTATAAATGATGCCCCCATCCAATGAATAAAAAAAAAGATGCACAAGGATAAAACACAAAATGTAGAAATGTAATAAAGAACAGAATACATAAAATCTGCTGAAAGGTTCAATTAAAATATAGCTACTTATTTTTCTTTTTTTTTCAAAAAAGCACAGAGCATATTCTTGTCAAATAAATGTTCACAATTTGGTGGGTGCACTTATACGGTCCTTTTCAGGTTTAATCAGTGTTGTATCTGGGATTGCTGAATTGCAAAATTGATTCTCACTTCAAATCCAATAAAGAGCCTCTGGAATAGAATCATACCAGTTATAATCTCTGCAGTGGGCCAATAAAATACTCTCATGGGAACTACTTTCAACAATCACTGGAGCACAAACAACAAGTGCACTTCCCAGTCATTGCTCAGCAACCAATGCAATGACTTTGTTAAATTAAGTATTCAGCATATCTTTTCAAACATAAAATGGCACCAAGCAAGGCTTTGTTTATTAATAATTTAAAACATCTTTTTAAAAGTCTATTCATCTCCAGACCACTAAGAAAAGATTAACTCAGTCTATGAGTTACATGTCAGTTAGACAATTGGAACAAAACATCAACTCAGTAACATATGAAACAACTCAAACCACCAGTAATGCTACTCCTGTACTTCAGTTGTGATTTACTTTGAGAACTATACATTCAAAATCATTTGAAACTTTCTCAACCCACAGTACATCTACTTGTGGCAAATTACAACTAAACGACTAGCAGAAAGTTCTAATTTATTTCCTTTTTTGAAGCAAAAGATAGAAAAACAGTTACAACTTGGGCACCGGAATTCATCGTGCAGCCAGGCTTGTAATAGAACTGTTCAAAGTAATGCAAGAAACCATAGAATATAAAAAAAGGTCATTTAGGACATCAAATCATTCCTGCCACAGTTCATTTACAAAATGTCCTTACTTGAATTCTATCATTTAAGTTCCTGAAGCAAGATTCTCCAAAATCTTCCTTCAGGATACCCATGTAATTTTTAGATTATACAACCTAGACTTATATAACATGACATGCCCCAACAGCTCAGGATCAACTCTGTTCTTGTACCATTCAATTATCACAATTTTTTCTGGTCACCTCTCTCTCACCTGGGCTCAGCAACAGTTATTTTTTTTCCCCCTCATCCCTGTGTGAAGCACCTTGGGATTGTTTTCTACAATGAAGGCACTATATAAATACAAGCTGTTGCTTTATCTGTACTTCCACTGACAATACTTAATCCCATTCCTGAGCAGATAGTCAATCATGTTATTTTTAAAAAGGTTTCAAATCAACTCTATTTAGTGGAAGTTTGTTACACATAGAAATATGACTTGCATTGATGTTAATTTATACTTGGGTCCAGTAGTTTCAGTCCATGTTACATAACCTACTTGTATTTATATTACCTATTCCTCTCCTCACATAAAAACGTGAGCACATCTTTCTTAATCTATGTAATTAAAAAGGAAGCCAGTTCTGTGAGGCTCTCCTCATAATTTAAAGCCCCAAGACCATCTTGGTCACCTTTTTTTGAACCCTCAGAACACATCAATGTCTCTTCGAAAGCAGATGAAAACTGCCCGAAATTCAAAAACGAGGTTCAATTTTCCCGAGTTATCTGCACCGTTTTTTGGTCTAAATTAAAATATCCAAGTTTCCCCAAAGTTTGTGCGCCAGCGTAACTCAGTTAGTCACAATTTTTTTAGGTTCGTTATTTTTTGTGTCATGGGGGAGCGTAACCTGATGTCTGCACCAGTTTTCACATTTATGCAAGTTTGGCCAACTTACATTTTTCCTAGGACGGCCTATGTGACCACTCCCAAAAAACCTTCTGGGCACTTAAGAAAAACCAGCGCACATTAAAAAATCGGCGCAGAAAGACGCCATTATTTTTAGGCGAAGTTTTGGAGGGCGTCAAGAACACATTAAATATGCATCATGAAGTTGAATTTTTTTTTTAAACTTAAAACACAGAAAATGGAAGTCTTAATGCAGTTCTTTCATTTAGAATTTTTTTTTTCCCCAAAGTGCTACGCCACCACCAAACATCTCCAAACGGCTCGAGGGTCGGAGCATTGGCCAGCAGAATCAGTCTCTCGCCCGGACACAGGGGCTCGGATTCAAAAGAAGCCCAGGGGGGGTGGGGGAAGCTGAACTGTAGGGATGAGACCCGTTAAGACAATGCTACAACATCTAATGTGGGGAGGGGTGGTGGTTCCCCGAGCCCGTGTTTGGGCGAGAGAGCAATTGTGCCAGCCAAGCCTCGAGCCCGGTGAGGAGATGTTCGGTCAGTGGTGGGATGGTACTTTGAAAAAATAATCTCAACTTGAAGAACTGCATTAGACTTCATTGCCCCAAATGTACTCATTTGAATGCCTAGCTTCCCGTTCTAAGCAAGCCTATTGCGCACGCGCAGACCTGGGTGTGGTCCATACTGGGACGTCAACCTTGGAGAGCGAGAACAAAGAAGCTTTAAGTCCTTGTCCTGCTGTTTTGAGCTTCTTACAAAGGTGCAATTTAATCACGGGGGCAATACTGACAATGCCATACTTCATGGAAGCCTACTTCATGCAAGCCTTCTACATGAGGGTGCTGCGGAGGAGACGGCGGATTGGATGTCATCGCAGAAGGAACCTCAGAACACTTAGGATGATGGGCAGGAAGCCTTACTCACAGCGGGCATATCGAGACAGGTGTTCGTACCTGCACCTGAATGATGCAGATGGTGCAAGGCTACGTTTCTGCAAAGAAGTTGTAACCGAAATCTGAGAGTTAGTAAAAGCAGACCTGCAACCTAGAAACGTCAGGAGGAATGCTTTGTCAGTTGAAGTGAAGGTTACAGCTGCACTTTCATTCTATGCATCTGGATCATTCCAGGCCACAACTGGGGTTGTGCGCGCCATTTCTCAACATGCAACACATCATAGAAACATAGAAAATAGGTGCAGGAGCAGGCCATTCAGCCCATTGAGCCTGCACCACCATTCAATGTCACCATGGCTGATCATGCAACCTCAGTACCCCACCCCTGCCTTCTCTCCATACCACCTGACCCCTTTAGCCATAAGGGCCACATCTAATATCTGCATCCCTTTAGCCGTAAGAGCCATATCAGCATTCCACAGCTGACTGCTGCACTATATGCCCAGAGGAATGACTACATAAAGTTCCCCATGACCACCCAGGCAATGCGTGAAAGGGCTGTGGGTTTCTCCAGGATTGCTAGCTTCCCAAAGGAACAGGGCTGCATTGATTGTACCCACATCACCTTGCGAGCACCTTTGGAGGATTCAGAGATGTACAGGACCAGAAAAGGTTTTCACTCCATCAATGTGCCGCTCGTGTGCGACCTTGGGGTGGTCACCAATGCACAGTAATCTTCTGCAAGTTGGTTCCAGCGTTTCTTCATTTCTTTTGGTGAAACTTTTAGGTGATCTCTGCTGGTGTCCAGCTCGTGCCATCTGGCCTCAATTACAGTAACCAGTGCTTCCACTTCATCCTGTAAGAAATTCTTGGTCCTCGAGTCTTGTTGCATATTGTATTGCAGTTCTGATTTTTCCAAATGAGAATTAAAGTTCTCACACACAACTGGCTCTTTAAAAATGGCTGAATGCAGACCGGGAGCTGTACCAGACATGCGCGCCCATAGCAGTCACGTCAAAAACTTCCTTCTTTTTTTTCACGCATGCACAGAACGGAGGCCATCGTTTTTTCGCCGCAGACATTAGGCTCCACCCCCTGAAGCTAAAGGACAGGCTGCGCAACGCCAATTTCAAAATACAGAATGGTGAAATTTGCTAGGTTTTTTTTGAAGTAGTCAGGGCCAAAAAAAAACACGTGTAACTCTTGCAATATGCAAAAAAAACATTGGGGAAAATTGAGCCCCTAGTTTTGCAAACTCAGACTCAACCTGTTCTTGAAACCAGGAGTTATATTGATAATGGGGTATTATTAGATCTCTAGGGTATTATAAGATATCTAGGATATTATTAGATGTCTGACAACACTCACACTCCATTTAGACTTGATGCCTTCCACCTTCTAAAAGGACAATGGATAGTATATTTGAAACAGTGCATGGTATAGCCACAGCATGTTTTTGAAACAAAATTGAATACCTCGTCGGAATCAATTTTACAATGGTTTGAGATTTTACTTTTTCTCAAATTATCCCCATCTTCAGCCTGTCTGACTTGGACAACCTTGCTGCTGAGGGGGTGGATGAGCAGTATCCTTCCAGATTGGCACCAGTGCTCCTGTCACTAGTTGCCAGAAAGCACTAGGGTCTGCAGATGTGACCTTCCATTTCTGAATGTCCATCTTTTCTGCAGGGAGACACCACAAACACTGCTTGGTGTTTCACTACTTGGGCTTGGCTCAGGGCGAGGCCCACGTGTAATGGAACCACTTTCCAACTCTTGCCCTGCGGTCCTGACCATCAATGTTCTAGTCACATCCTCTATCCCTGTATTTAATGTGTATTTAACACACTGGGATTTGTGCGATGATGTTTGGTATATGCTATAAAGGTTTAATTGGGTAAAAGTGATTTTAGTCATGAGAGATATAATCCACTGTTGGTAACCTTAATTTAGAAAAACTTTAAAAGAAATTAAAATTATATATACTAAAATATAGTCATCTGTCTGTCAGACCCATAGTTTAGAATGTTTAATCTTAAAAAAAGCACAAGATAAGCCTGCAGACCATAACATGCAGACATTTGTCCTTGGTTCATTAACCATGAGGTCATCATCTTCAAATCAGCACAGGAATTCCTTCACAAGATTCCAGAAGAATGCCATTCCACTGCATCATGGTCAATTGCTATGAGCTTATAAGGGTCCTACTTAGCACTAACAATTTTTTCCTGTGTCTTTCCTATTTCTCAAATTACATTTCATCAACTATGGTTGAAATCAAAGCCTTCAAGCAAGTCCTTCAATGGCACTGCTTTGTACTTTTCACACTTCAACAGCAGGGAAACAGCAAGGCCACTAGTTGTTAGGCCTCAAATTACTTAAACCTTCAACAGTGGCTGTAATGTTATCTGTACTGTATTCTCCAGTTGTGTGCCAGCTCTCAGCAGTTGTTTAGACAAAGATCGCTTCTGTATAATGTCAGCTCTTCAAGAAGCACTTAGTTATATGTTTCACTAAGTCGCTGCCATACAATAATAAGGGCCAAGTTTCTTGCATGAAATTTGAAAGCCCATTACAGTGCAGTTTCAACATTCAGAAATGGCTATATAAAACAACACAATGTTATTTGCTGCAACCAAAAACAAAATGAATCCTTAGGTAACTTTGCTATGAAGCAAGATAAGTGGACTGGTATCAATCTAAATACAGTATCCTTTTTTTAATACCACACAAAGAAAAACTTCAGACAGCATTAAGCAGCTAATTTAATACAGGCTGACAGATGATCTGAGCAAGAATCACTTGGTGGTCTAAATCCTCCAAGATCACCTCCCATTTAGCTTGGTCTGCTTGCTCCAAACTAAATCTTACCTCCAGAGAACTACAATATATATGGAGTAATGTTTATTATAAAAGCACTGCTTGAAAAACAAAAACCCCTTCAGTACAAACTCTGGGTCTGAAAATCTGCTGGTTCCACTGAATTCTTGTCCGTATCAGTAATCCAGAACAGACTCCACTTATTTCCTCTGCTTCATCCACAGCTTTTTCCATCTATAGCCATTTTCTGTTGCCGATTGCCAACTTGATTTCAATTCAACTGATTAATTTGTAACTATATAGTTAAGAACTTGCACTTCCATAAAGTTCCTCAAATGCAGGAAGACATTTCAAAGTGCTTTACTTGAAGGAAAATGAACAGTGGAAGGCGAGCAGAAGGCACAAAGGAAAAATGAGGTAGAGGACTTTGAGGAAGTTTCTAAGAGCAGGGAGGAAGATATCAAGCAGAGGGAACCAGGCAGAGTTGGTAGGATAGGAGTGCAGTGGCTGAATGAGGAGGCAAAATGGTGGAACAGAAAACAAGCAGTAGCCTATTGATAGGCAAGGGAAGAGCCCACAAACAAATGCAAGGCTCGAGGAAAATCACTATGGTGGAGTGAAGCTCTGATCAGATTTGAGAGCGAGGATAAGAGTTTAAGCTAACTCGCTAGAGGAACTTGTAGAGGAGTGAGACAGTTTGGAGAATGAAGACATGGATTTGCAGCATTTTAATGGATTTCAACTTGTGGAGGTTCAGGGTAGCTGGAGTGCACTAAAGAAGAAACCTAGCTTTGAAATGACGAAGACAAGGACTGGGGCTAACTATAACATTGCCTGCCTCCTCCCTTAGCTCTATGTCCCATTATGAGAGGTAGAACAATACCATCTCCCTACTGGAACAGATGAGGTGGTTGAATAGTGAGCTCAGGATTGAGCAGTACAGGGTACATCCAGTTTCTGCACCTGCTGACTCATCCCAACGTAACAGCAAGGAGGTTGATGGAGTTGAGGCCAGAGAGATAGGCAGGAAAAACAAACAAATGAACTTGCATTTATATAGTGCCTTTCACAACCTCAGGACATTCTAAAATGCTTCACATGATTGAATTACTTTTGAAGCCTAGTTACTGTAATTGCATAGGCAAATGAAAGCAGCTAGTTTGCACACACACCAAGGTCCCACAGACAGCAAATGTTATTTGAAGAAGGACCCTGCTCTTTTCCAAATAATGCCATTCTTTTACATACTTGAACAAAAAGATGGCACCTCTGACAATATAGCACTGCAAGTGTCAGCCCAGATTGCGCTGAAGTCCTGGAATCTCAACTTTCTGACTCAATGTGAACAATACTAACTGAGCTAAGCTAATGCTTTAGGAGTAGGTGCTTTAGGTGTGGGTGCTAAAGGGAGCCAACAGGGTGGCTACAGTTTTGTCAATGTCAACTTGGAGGAAATTCTGACTCATCCAGGTCTCTTTAGACAGGCAGCCAGAGATTGCAGTAACACCCTTTGGAATGATGGATGTAAGGTCCGTGCAAGCAGATCCCATGCTTTAAAATGATATTGTCAAGAGGTGGGGAACCAAAGATTCAACCAGATGTGACCCGGTGGACACCGGAGAAATTGGACGACCAAGTTATCAATTGCATGAGTCATCAGTACCATGTACCTGCAGGTAAGAGTTACGAAACAAGGAGAAGTGGAAAACAGTGTCAATGGCAGTAGAGAGATTAATGTTGATGGGCGGAAGTGACAGAAAGGAAGAGAGAGGGGATAGAAGGAGAGATGAAGACAAGAGAGAGGGGGATAAAGGCAGAAAAAAAAAGAGTAAAAAAAGAAAGGAGACAGAGAAAAAGAAAACATCAGAGAAAAGAGAAAGAGAAAGAGAAAAAGACTTGAGAGAGAAAAGAGAGGAGATAGATTGGTGGATGAGCAGTGGCTCGCCATGGTCAGAACCGCACAGGATGTATTTTAAGATCACTCATTCCTTGTAGATGGGGCTGTAGAGCAAGGAGTGGTGGGAGCCTAGTTGTGAGGCAACAATGAATTCCAAAATTCTGGAAGAAAAAAAAGACTAGATTGCAGATTTCGGAAGAATGGAAAACTTTAGAGTTGACTTCTTGAGGGGGGAAATAATAATGGTGATCTTAAAGGAGGTGTAATGCCAGACAGTTTGTGAATGTTGGCAAGCACGGGGCTAAGATGAGGAGCTGGGATGAAAGGGGATTAAGGGAGCAAGAAATAGGGGCCAAGTTTCGGCCTGAGTTGCTGCTGTTTTTTTGGAGCAACTGGTTTAGAATGGAGTATCTTAGAAATTGCAATTCTCGGCATTTGGTTTGCTCCAGTTCTAGTCAGTTAGAACAGTTTCAGTTTGGAACAGATTTTTTTTCCCAAAAGGGGGCGTGTCCGGCCACTTACGCCCGTTTTGAAAGTTTAGGCAGTGAAAACTTACTCCAAACTAACTTAGAATGGAGTAAGTGTAGATTTTTGTACTCTCAAAAAAACCTTGCCTACACTTAGAAAATCAGGCGTAGGTTACAAACCAGGCGTAGCGAATTGGGGTGGGGGTGGGGGGGGGGGGAAGGTTTAAAGGGAAGTTTACAAACATTAAACACTTCAGTTTTACAAATAAAGAGCCATCAATAATAAATGATAAATACATCAATAAATCAACCAATAAATCCAAAAAAAATTAATTAAAATTTTAAAATTTTTAAAAATAAATAAATAAAACATTCTCTACTCACCGACTGCAGCACCGGGAACCCTCCAACAGCATGCTGGGACGGCACCCCACCCCCCCCCCTCCCCAGTGTGCCGCTGTCAGTGTCTCTATCTCTGTGTCTCTCTCACTCTCTGTCTGTCAGTATCTGTGTTTCTGACAGCGAGGGGAGGGGGAGGGAAGAAAGGGAGGGAGGGGAGGTAAGAAAGGGAGGGAGGGGAGGTAAGAAAGGGAGGGAGGGGAGGTAAGAAAGGGAGGGAGGGGAGGTAAGAAAGGGAGGGAGGGGAGGTAAGAAAGGGAGGGAGGGGAGGTAAGAAAGGGAGGGAGGGGAGGTAAGAAAGGGAGGGAGGGGAGGTAAGAAAGGGAGGGAGGGGAGGTAAGAAAGGGAGGGAGGGGAGGGAGAGAGGGGAGGGAGAGAGAGAGAGAGAGAGAGAGAGAGAGAGAGAGAGAGAGAGAGAGAGAGAGAGAGAGAGAGAAGGGAGGGAGGGGAAGAGAGGAGAGGGAGGCTGAACGGGCCGGGCCCAAGACTTGATTTAAAAAGTTAGGTAGCCGGGGGTCGGAGGGGTGGGTCGGGTCCAGGGGCGGGGGGAGTGGATGGTGCAGCCTGATCCACGCAGCCCCAGTGAGGCCATTCAGCCAGGGCTAGGGGCTGCGTGCTTCGGGCCCCTCCCACAGTTTTGGGCGCCTGGAGCTACTGCACATGCACTGTAGCGCGCCTGTGCAGAGGTCCCGGCACTGTTTTCAGCGCAGGGACCTGGCTCTGCCCTCCACAGCTCGTGCTGTGCTACGCCCAACTCCAGAGGACCTGCAGCGAGCCGGAGAATCGGTATGTATTTTTTAGGCGCACTTTCTGGTGCGAAAAACGGGCGTCCAGATCGGGGCTGCGCCGTTCTAGGCGCGGCCCAAAACTTGGGCCCACAGGCTCCATTGACGAGAGCACTTAGAGTTGAGGAGGAGATACTGCAGAGAACAGGATAGGCGAGTGCTCAGTTGACAAAGCAAAGAACTGGGACATTTAGATGAAGCAACAACAGCTTCAAATTTAGATATTATAAAAAGTCCTCAACTTTTGAGTCTGACTTTGGGGGGGGCGGGGGGGGGAATTTGCATTGTTTGCGCCCAGGGCACAAGACTTCTTGCCCGGGCTGCAACCGCCTCTCGCGAAATTCTGCAGGAGTTAGCGGAGGTGCAATCCGGTAGCACCACTGGCCGCTGTGCAGACGATGACAACATCATCACTGTGCGCAGCGACCAGTTATCACCCCGGAGCGAAAATTCGGTAATGCCCCATGAGGCCAGCACGCACAATGCCCGCGCCAGCTTCACAGGTCACGAACCGGGCCTCACTCCACACACAGTGCGAAAATTAAAGGGGAGGTGCGTTGCACACTTTCTTTAAAATGGTCAGCTTACCGGCCAATTTGCGGGGTCCGCGATATTGCAGCCCAGCACCCTGCTCCCCAATGCAGAGTGGGCAGCGTGCCCTCCATGTTAACATAGAAACATAGAAAATAGGTGCAGGAGTAGGCCATTCGGCCCTTCGAGTCTGCACCATCATTTAATATGATCATGGCTGATCATTTTTGCAACTTTAGTACCCCATTCCTGCTTTCTCTCCATACCCCTTGATCCCTTTAGCTGCAATGGCCACATCTAACTCCCTTTTGAATATATCTAACAAACTGGCCTCAACAACTAACGGAAGGAGATGGTCCTGTGCTCCCGCCAGCACTAGCGCTGGAAAGGTCTTGCAGTTAGCACCCCGGTCCCACCCAAGAGGAAGTGGAGCACGCAACATTGCGCTCCACTTCCTCTCGGAGGGCGGTAACCCCAATTTTGCTCCCTGGCGGGACTTCCTGTGCCGCCTCAATTTTGGCCCCTTACTTTTCCCACATGCGAAGCTCTGTCAAACAGCTTCTTACATTAAACATATTATTTAATCCATCCATTGCACATAATTTACTTCAAATTCAGTTACCCTTTCAAAAGAATTCCAGTAGATTGGTGTATATAATCTATAAATTAATCAGGCCTAATGGCCGGTGTACATTTTTAGATGGCCTTGATAGAATCCCATAAAAGTGGGCTTGAGCATTTCCCTACTATGGATGTTAAATGAATCTGTAATTCCCTGACGTACACCTACCTAACATCAGGTGCTTAATTATAGCCTCTGCACCCAGATTTTAACTCAAAGCGAGCGGCAAGCACGGGGACCCAGCTGGGGGTGAGCGGAAAGATCATCCCAGCTCACCGGTGTGAGCCCCAGACCCATTTTAACTCCTGGACTGCATTCAAATACAACAGGCACGAATCCCACCCGAACCCGGCATCAATGACCCAAGGCCCGAGTCCCATGGAAATGTTCCCCGGCAGTCAGGTAAGTGGATTGGAGGGTGGGGGAGAATGGGATGGAAGCCCAGGCAAGGGAAGCCAGCATTTTCCTTGGGGGACCCAGGAGGAACACTCTTGCTCCTCCTGGTCCATAAGGAAGCATTTAAAGAATAACATTAACTAACCTTGTTGGCCCTCTTCTGGGTCAGTACCTTCTTGGCGCCCGGTGTTCCTGGTGAGACCAGCACCAAGCGCCAAATGCGCTATTCCAGGTTAAAACGTTTTTGGGGGTTGAAATAAGTCATCAGACCCCAACATTTGAATGTCAATAAAGCCCTTACCGGCCTGAGCCAAGCACCTCGCACACTGCCCGAAACGTGGCAATTAACACACAGCTTGTATGCAGTGTGAATCTGGTGAGTAGGACGTTGCTCCAATTTTAATCCCCCCACACATGCCACTGAATATCTTAGTGATATTTTGGTATTACTTCAGCACCTAAACAGTTATATGGTACAATGAAATAACTGTACACAAGGTCCAGCCGGTTTAGATAAGTGTTCAGTTCAACAATTCCAATAGTGGAATAGTTTAAAGCTTTTCAGCTATATTTTATTCAATTAGTGAAAACATTGGAAGAACTGGAGAACAGTTCAGCCATCAGAGAATAGTAATGACAACCATTTATTCTTTGGAAGGAGGCGAAGACTAACTGAATTTTTCTCTTCACAGACAAAAAAGCCATTTACCACATGTAAATATACCCAATGCAACAAGACACTGTTAAAATTCTTTGAACTGCTTCCCAAAGGAATGCACTGAGTAAAAGCATCATCTCCCAGCATTTGTCAGGACCATTAACCTTGCCACTGCTAGAAAAACACTTGGTGTGAACCCATGTCATACATTCTGCATGTTGAGTGCAAATATGACAGTACATAAATAAGGTCCGTTGTTCATCCTGTATTCCTATTGACATTGTGCAGATTAATGATCTCAAGTCAGAATATCACTGCTTTTTATGTGCCTGCACCTTAAAAAAAACAACATTCTCTTATTACCCCTCAAACTTTTCACATCCCCTCCTGAAGTTGCCAACACATACTGCTGTACAGTTCCTACTGGTACCTTGCCAATGTAACCATTCTTCATATGCAATGTTCATCAGCAAGCAAAAGTAGGCTAGTCAACTGCTGACCCAACCCTATACTCACCCGATATCCACATAAGCATATGTCGCAACAGGAGTCACTGGGCAATGTTGAGGACTGGGAACCCCGGCTGATTTCCCTCCCACCCTCTCCATAGTTCAGGGAAAGTGAGGCCAATTGTTGCCCCTTTCCCTCCTCCAGATCCCTTACACATTAACTCAGGACCTTCGTGCTAATCTGTACAGTTCACTTCCATTATCAGGAGTGCCTCTGCCTTACAATTTTTTTTAGGGGTGGTAGGTGGGCAGGGAAGAGAATGAGGGAGACATTGCTACATACTAAAAAAATGTTATCACTGACATGCCAGTTTGGACACCTCTCCCTGTTGAGCAGTCTGTTCTTTTGTTAAAAGAAATATTTTGTAATTATACAAAGTAATGGACATGGGGATGATGACAGTTGGGGACTTGTTTTCACATGTGGCAAAAATAGTTGGGACCTCATGCAATTGACCTCCAAATGCCAACGGTTATTCTACACAATATTAAACAAGGCCAAACTGTTCCAAATTCAGAATAGAAATCTGCTTAAGTTCAAAACCACATGTCAGCACAAAATCCAGCCTGTAGTAATTTACCCAACATGAAGTATTCCAATCCTACATTCAAATTTAATGTTTTTTTAGTCAAAAGGATCATAGACACTGCTACATCTAACAAATACTTAATTGAAATATATATTCCATTCTCATGAAATCAGTTTTTATCTATTTGCAAATTCTTTCCAAAAGTACTAAAGATAGTAAAGTTGAAATAGTACACAAAACAACCAGTTTTCTTTTTAGACATACCCTGCAACCCCTGCATCACTATTTCATGCCCAGTGAATAGTAATAATAGGCATTTTAAGAGGTCTGAGAGGAAATGGTGAAAGTACGTTAGCACAGCCCATTTACTTCATGAACAGTAGTTGGATGAAAGCATTTGCAATCAGCTGTAGAATAAAAATGAAGGCCTTTTTTTCCTATACTTGATACCTGGAAATTGATTCCAAATTAGAGAAAACCTCTCTTATACCTGTATTATGTATGTGTGTTGTTCACATTTTACTTTCAGCTTGCAGCCAAACTGGATTTAAAATGGGGTCCAATCATCATGGTACTACTTAACTGGCATTGCTAACTCGCTGCCTTTCATTTTAAGAAATATTCCAGCTGCTAACCCAAAGTCTGCAACAGCCCAAGAATAAGTCACTTCACCAGTGTAATATATATTTAAGTTTCCTTTACAGGGCAGTTTCCTTCATACAAATCACAATATTGTGCATTATCCACATTTTTTTTAAAGGTTTATTCAATTTGCAATTGCAGTTAGGTCATTTGAGGGAGGTACTTGCGGGTGGGGACGTTGGAGATAAACAACCAACCACTCCAAAATCTCCCATGATGCCCTCATTCACTTCCTAGAGAAACTGGCAGCAATGACCAGGAGTTCTACAGAAGGAAAAAAAAAGCCTAAAACAGGAGAGTGGGGGTCATTCATTGAAAGTCTGACGTAATGTTACGAACATTTCCCCTCGGTGTGTGAGCCTCCACAGTAACAGTTACTAACTACATAAACATCTCAAGGGCAATGCTGCACATTTTAAGTGTAGTTCTGCAAACAAAGTTCATCATTTAAACAGATTGCTGTCACCCTAGAATGAGCTACTTAAAAATATAAATATTGAGCCACAAACACTCACTCAATGCCGATTAATGTTCATGATTTCTAAATGTAACATTTCTGAAACATGGTCATTTCTGCAGATTAACTTGTGTTTTTTCCACTACTTGGAAAAAATCTCTGCAGAGAAGCAGTCCAATCTCTTTAAACTGATATATTTTATTGAGCTGCTTATAATTAAGTTGGCAGGAATCCGCATTTTGAGTTTTTCCCTCCTTCCCCTGAAAATTCAGATTCGATTGGGACTTTCAAACACTGTACTCAAACTCCTTTTAAATGCATTTAAAGCTTAAACCAGATAGTTCGGGTTTCAAAGTTCAACCTCTGGACTTCTTATGGCTTCACTTGGTGGGCAAATACACCAGACAGCATGATAGTGTGCCAGACAAATTAGGAAATTCAATCCTGATCTGTGCCAAGTTATACAGAATGGCAGTGGGGGAATGTGACAACTGGCATAAGTGGTCCCTGAAAAGAGAGGTATGGAATTTTTTTTTTAAATCATATGATGATCAGGTCAGCCCATGGTGAATTGCTTTTCAACACACTCTCAAATTCTTGGAGGATTGCTGGCATCAGTGAAACCATATGCCAGCAAGAGTCGACACCATCAAGAGGGGACATAAAGGGTAAAGGTAATTTTAAAAATTCCAGCTCCAACCATCAACTCTGACATTCAATGTATTCCTCATCAGCTTCCTTTGATTGCCACTATGATGATCAACAAAGAAGCAAAATGGCGACATGCTGCACTTTTCCATTGTCTCCAATAGCCTGCTCCAGCTAGTTCCTTTTCCAACTTGGAGGAACCAATGCCTACTTAGCCCTAACATTGATTAACTGTCTTGATCACATGAAAGCACGACTTGTCATATCTGAACATTCAGTCTGCACCCAAGTGACATTTTTTACAGCATGGTGGAATTAGCCAATCAAGGAGCAGTTTTTTCCAGCCCTGCAGACCTGGGAACTTCAAAGAGCTGAAATCCAAAGCTGCTGAAGTTCAGTTTGTGCACAAGCACAAAGAAAGTGGAAAGATCAAAGGAGCCAGTGAGCCAACTGCTGTATATCCCAATGTTAGAAGATGAACAGCAACACCGACAGGTAGGACCTCTCTGGTCCGGCACCCTCGGGACCTTATAAAGGCCATGTAGGGTGGGAGGAGGCTCATGTGGTACATAAACACCGGCATCGACCCGTTGGACCAAATGGCCTGTTTCTGTGCTGTAAATTGTATGTAATTCTATGTATGGTTCGAGAAGCCTATCGAGCTCTTCATTCCCCAAAACCTTATTGTTTCTCCTGCCACCAAAATCGATCACAGCATCTGACTGTCTGTTGAATTATTCCAGAGTTTTTGTCCCTTCTTTCCTAACTAGAAAACCATTCCAGCTTTGCATGAAGAGATTCTTCTTGAAATCTTTCTCAAGCTTGCCTTTTATCAGTTTAGGATTGTATCCCCTGGTCCTGCAGTCATGTTTTAATTTAAGATATTGCACATTTAACTTCTCTACTTCACCTATATATCTCTACAAGGGTCCCTTCCATTCTCCTTCTTTCAAGTCTGAAGCGTCTGAGCTTTTATGGCCTATCCTCATAACTCAGTCCTCAACCCTACTAATCAGCCCATGGCCCTTTGTAGCCTGCCTCCAGGGCTTGAATTATTTCCCTTGTGCCTCAGTGATCAGAACTGAATGCAGTGCTCAAAGTGTGGCCTGACCAGAGGACTTTAACTTTAGCACAACTTGGACTCTGCTGACTACTGCTTTGTGATAACTGGAATTCTGTGCTCTTGTAAATGGATACAAAATATATATTTTGTATTTATGTAGTGCTCTATCACATCATTGGTACATCTCAAAACACTTCACAAAATGAATCAGTTACTGGAGTGCAGTAATTGTTAGGTCGGCAAATAGGCAGAGTTCAACACAGCAATGAAGTTTAGTGTACTTTCCCAAGGGAATTCAATGCAAGTTTGTCAAACTGTAGCGATATTTCACCAACATCTAAATATTTTAGCTGCTGAATGGGACACACTATTGCTTCTAACAGACATCGTATAAAAGGGTTACCAATACTCTTCTTCAAAGGGAACCAATGGCCAGGAAGTTCAGAACATTTTTTCTGAAGCTTGATTAAAATGTGGAGAACTATTTTGAATCTCGTAAGATGACAACTTAGTCTTCAGTGCAATGATGTGATGAGGCAATATATAGGTGCAAGTATTTCTTCCTTTACTTAAAAACAGATATCCAGTTCTGTCAACGTAATGAAACATACCACAGTGCTTTACAAGGGGTGGGGGATGTAGGAACATTGAAATTAATATTTGCATCAATTCAGCGACACCACGCCACCTTTCTGGAAGTTGCTGACATTTTTTGGCCATTTATAGATGAATGACTAAAGTGCATCACAAAAATGCAGCAGAAAATGAGCAACTAAAGTTAGCTTGTAAAGCATCTGGACATCAAATCCTAAAACAGATCCAAGTAAAAAGTTTTTTCTGTACTCCAGATATTCAGAATCAGCTTATAAATCAACACTAAAATCAGCTTACAAATTATTACAAATTAATACTGAAATCAAAATTCACTTAAAAAGCAATTAATAGACATTTTGCAGAGATTTCCAAATCACTCCTGGGGATGCACCACGGTTGATACACCACAGATAAGCAGACTGGAGGACAAGGTTATCCTTTCACAGAAATTCAGACATTAAAACAACTAACGCTCTTGTTACCCGAGGCTAAAATACTGCCGCCTTGTTTGAAACACTTCTTTTTCTTCGTCTGCATTTAATAAGCATCAAAAATGTAGACTTATATCTTTTGAACCCCACCCCGCAATCTTCCCACTATGGTATTCTGCAATATCAGTGTTCACCTTCTTAACCATACTTTAAACCCTTAAGTACCTGAATCTCTGGGGAAATCATGTACAGCTCCAATTTGATTATTGTACTTAAATCAGATGTTTTAGTGACTGTTTAAGCCTCAAGACATTTCCTTTTCCCCCAAACAAGTCACAACAAGCATCCCCAGATTGTACAACCATTCTCAATCAAAACAAAGCAACGCTGGAACTTTGGAAATCACAATTCTGACTTCTTTCCAACAAGCTTATTTACAAGAAAGTCGACAAGTGTAAAATTTTCTGACTCTTTCCATTGAGTCAGTGTTCCTCAGAGCTCGCTCCCCTCTCCCATTTGGTTCTTTCTTCAATCATCTCCTCCACTCTGCACCCAACCCTATCCATTCTTTTCTTAATAATTCTACTCGACAACCATCATCTTCCTTCAAATCACATGCCGTCAGTGCGCAAACTTCCAGTTCTACAGTAGTGAAATGGTGGAATCACTATATTTAGATCTTCTCCATGCCCTTCAATAGGACAATAAAAATCTCCTTTGAATTCTTCAGACAGTTTTTGTGTGTTCAGTTTTGGTCTCCTAGTCTGAGGAAGGATGTTCTTGCTATTGAGGGAGTGCAGCGAAGGTTCACCAGACTGATTCCAGGAATGGCTGAGCTGTCATGAGGAGAGACTGGAGCAACTGGGCCTTTATTCACTGGAGTTTAGAAGGATGAGAGGGGATCTCATAGAAACATATAAGATTCTGATGGGATTGGACAGGTTAAACGCGGGAAGAATGTTCCCGATGTTGGGGAAGTCCAGAACCAGGGGACATAGTCTTAGGATAAGGGGTAAGCCATTTAGGACTGAGATGAGGAGAAACTTCTTCACTCAGAGTTGTTAACCTGTGGAATTCCCTGCTGCAGAGAGTTGTTGATGCCAGTTCACTGGATATAGTCAAGAGGGAGTTAGATATGGCTCTTACGGTTAAGGGGATCATGGGGTATGAAGAGAAAGCAGGAAAGGGGTACTGAAGGAATGATCAGCCATGATCTTATTGAATGGCAGTGCAGGCTCGAAGGGCCGAATGGCCTACTCCTGCACCTATTTTTCTATGTTTCTACCCGAAAACCACTAACCCTTAATTTTGAGGGCCTACCTCCTTTGGTCTTTTATCAACCAATATTTTTAGCCTCATTATCTCCTTTGACCTTAAATAGAAACACCAAATCACCTCCATTACTAAGCTGCTTCAAGAAGTTGTGTTTCTTCCTTGATGTCACATACTGCTTTTTTACCTTTAATAACTTAAAATGTCTATAGAGCCCAAGTTCACCCAAGACTTGAATACTGCTCCCCTAACTGCGGAGGCTCTGAGCACTTATTGCACTCTTAAATGGAATAAAAAGGGCTCTGCTAGATGAATTGCAAGGCCTAAGGCGCATCCGATATTGGGCATTGGGCCTCATTACCATCAAGCCGGCGAGATACGGACAACAACAGGCAGTTCACCGGCAAAGTGAGATTGGGCCGCTGCAATGCCAGCAGCAGCTCTGAGGTAAGTTATTAAAGGGGAGGTAGAAGAAGTGAGGAGAGAGAAACTGGGTCGGAGAGATGGTTGCGGTGGCTGGAGGAAAAAGCAGCGGCAGCCAGCGCCGACCGGAATTCTTTGAATGTGGGATTGGGAGGAGCACTCCTGATCCTTCCGACTCCATATTCAGGTAAGCATATTTTAAAATCTTACCGGTTTAGTTGGGGTTTGCAGCAGTCCCTCAAAAGGACTGCCTGTTAAGCCACATGTAGACCTGGTTCTCCTGAGTGCTTGCTGCCTCAGGGAAAACCAATGTTGCACTGAGAGTCTCAAACAGCCATTAGGCCAATTGCATATGCAAATAAGGAGTCTAACATCTGTTTCTGGCATGGGGGCTAGGCTACATGCTGAACTTTTGGTCTTTACCAATATGGCAGATGTCAGTCTTTTGGTAATTAGAGCACTTCCTGCCCGTCATATTGTAAGCTTAGGAAGCCACATAGCAACCTAAAATTCAGTACTGCGCGGCCAAATTTTTAGGCCACAATGTGACCTCTCGATTAACTAAAACAGAAGAGGATCTGCCCTCTTTTCACAGGAATCTGAAATAGCTATCAAAGTCACTGTGTTGCAAGCCTATCCTTTGATGTGTGACCAGAGGACCTCCAGGAGTCTGCATGGCTGCTCCACTTATTATGTAAATTGTAATAGAATGAAACAGTAAGCAGCAAGGCATAACAATGGTACTACTGAAGGCCAATCGGACCATGTCTAACAGTACCACAAGAGGTATGAGATTGTAAATAATGGCCCCCTCCTAGCATGATTAATTGACTAACACTACAGACCATTATGGCGCAGACCAAAATATACTTTCGCCCTGAGGGCAATCTAGTAGACCAACAGACTAGTTCAAATGCATGACTGTGCGTGTATGTAACTTTGAGAGTTTACCCTTTAAATACTGATTCTAGCATTACAAAAAAAAAAATAATTCAACACAGGCAAAAATCTACTGTGCCACAAGCACATTCTTTTAGCCACACTGCCATTAATCTGTGCCAATCTAATGTCGGGTCTCAATTCCAGATTTGACTATATTTGTGGATAATGGCCCAGATTTTGTGTGGAGAATAACACTGCTCACCATTATTATGGAGTAAATCAGAGAGCAACTTGCATAGTCTGCACATGTGCAGCTAAACGTGGAAATCCAGAAGTTGCTGCCCGAGTTATCCGGCTCCTCCACAGGCTGCGCTAAAACGAGACCTCGCTGATAGATTCACCATTGAGGGTGTGACGTGGCGGAACTTGGATACGAGTTACTTACTAGACATGTTCGAAAAAGTTAGGGTGTGTGCATTCAGGTCCAACTGAATTTTTAACAGCGTGATCAGTCATAATTACTGCCAAACAACCTCTCTGGCCCTGAAAATTAAATTTTATAAGTGTGGAGTCTCATTCCTTCAGAATTTAATTATTGTTTCAGATTTAAAAACTTTAAAAACTTGTCCTCTCTTGATCCCATCTTTCTTCCCCTCTTTATTTTCATTTTCTTAATTCAATCTAATTTATACCTCCTGGTTTAGACTGTGTGTCTCAGTTTAGTCTGATTGGTTGAAGAGCCATGCTGTTGCTGGCACTGCTCACACATGCCACAGATCCCCTGTAGAGGGCGTCGTGCTGGAAATGATCTCCAGGAACCGCAAGTTGCCACTCAAAAGTGCGCAAAAATATTGTGGGGAGCTGTGAGTGTGATGAACGTCGAGCACCGTTCCTTCTCTACTAACCACAACATAAGGGCTAATATTTATTTTCTCTGGATGCGTACAGAAGCAATAGATAGCACTTCACATATCCACATAACTGAATATGCTACTAACTTTTTTACAGTAGAATTGAAGAATGTAATGGTAACTAGGTAAGGATTTCAGATGAAGCCAGAGTACTACCCTGATTTTATACCTGATAAAGTACAAGCAGTGAATTGCTAGGCGTAAGGCAATGGAATAATCATTTTCCAGGTATATACCTTAGGTATACCGAGGTATAAAACTAAAGCTCATGCAGGATTGCTGCTGTACAATACAAGTCAAGGTGGGAAGGTGAGGTAGAGGTCTGAATAAATCATAAGCAATGTAAGCACAAGATGTGAAAGTCCCCATCAAACGTGGGCTAAAAATTGTTCAAAATCTAACAAGCAATGTTTGAACAAAAAGGGTACATCACAAACCAATGAGTACTAAGGGCCAAGAGCCCTTCAGAGCTGAAAGCCACCTACACATAAATAAGATAAATTGTTGCCCACGATGGTAATAATTGGTTTTCATTGGCACCATGATTAATAAACTGGATTTTAAGAAAGGTAAGCTTTGGAAACAAGGTTGCGCATCAATTCTGCACCCGACAGCCTCGTCTGATCTGCCAAATGGGGAAATGAAGTTAGAACAGCCACGTTACTTGCAAGGCTTCGCAGCTCGCGCTGAAAACACTATTAGCCACCTGTTGCACCACAATACTCGGTGCTCTGGAAACTTTTAATATTTGTCATCTACTACTTGATTTATTACATCTCTCCTATTCTTTTCAACCTTGGTGGTGCTTTGTACTATGTGCCTTAGGCTTTCACCCAACCCCAAATTTAAAAAAAAACACACTACACATCTCATGTCTGATCTGCCCACAAAACAAAAAATACAAAGTGAGATCTTGGCCATAATCTGAGGGTTTCCAGTGTGGAAAGTGAGTCACAGAAAGGCCATGTGAATAGTTGGATTGCCAAAAATAACTAGACTTATTACCAGTAAATGAGTGCGTGTGTCTAGATACAATAGAAATGTGGGAACTGCCTGAGAGTTAGGTTCCTGGGAACAGAAAGGAGACAGTCTTCCAAATTCATTGATGTGGAAATACTAAACAGGAAATGAAGAAGATATGATGTATTGTTCCATACATGATGCTAAGTGTATGACACTTCCAACCAGCTTCACACAATGTTACAACATAATACACAAGACCGTAATAAAACCAAACTGCATCGCAAATTGAAGTTTTCAAACTTTCCCCCTATTATTGGATTGGCTCAGTAATTTCACCAGTGAGTAGCTGCACTGCACTGATTATGAAGGTCTCCGATTCAACCCCAAGTTTATGCCAACGTTGGTAATCTCAAACATGCAATCATAGGGTTACTACAAATAGTCACATTTGGGTTGTGGTTAGGAACAGGGAAAAACAATGGCCAGGGTTTCCTTATATGATATAATTGGAATCACAGAGACATGGGTCCAGGGTGACCAAGGCTGGAAACTCAATATCCAGGAACGATAGACAGAAAGGAAAAGGAGGTGGGGTAGAGCATTGCTGGTTAAAGAGGAAATTAATGCAATAGTAAGGAAGGACATTAGCCTGGATGATGTGGAATCTGAATGGGTGGAGCTGCAGAATACCAAAGGGCAGAAAACACTAGTGGGAGTTGTGTACAGACCACAAAACAGTAATAGTGAGGTTGGGGACAACATCAAACAAGAAATTAGGGATGCGTGCAATAAAAGTTCAGCAGTTATCATGGACGATTTTAATCAACATATAGATTGGGCTTGCCAAACTGGTAGCAATACAGTGGAGGAGGATTTCCTGGATTGTATTAGGGATGGTTTTCTAGACCAATATGTCGCGGAACCAACTCGAGGGCTGGCCATCCTACACTGAGTGATGTGTAATGAGAAAGGACTAATTAGCAATCTTGTTGTGCGAGGCCCCTTGGGGAAGAGTGACCATAATATGGTAGAATTCTTTATTAAGTTGGAGAGTGACACAGTTAATTCAGAGACAAGGGTCCTAAACTTAAGGAAAGGTAACTTTGATGGAATGAGACGTGAATTGGCTAGAATAGACAGGCGAATGATACTTAAAGGCTTGACGGTGGATAAGCAAGGGAAAACATTTAAAGATCACATGGATGAACTTCAACAATTGTACATCCTTGTCTGGCGTAAAAATAAAATGGGTAAGGTGACTCAACCGTGGCTAACAAGGAAAATTAAGGATAGTGTTAAATCCAAGGAAGAGGCATATAAATTGGCCAGAAAAAGCAGCAATCTTGAGGACTGGGAGAAATTTAGAATTCAACAGAGGAGAACAAAGGGTTTAATTAGGAGGGGGAAAATAGAGAATGATTGGAAGCTTGCTGGGAACATAAAAACTGATTGCAAAAGCTTCTATAGATATGTGAAGAGAAAAAGATTAGTGAAGACAAACGCAGGTCTCTTGCAGTCAGATTCAGGTGAATTTATAATGGGGAACAAAGAAATGGCAGACCAATTGAACAAATACTTTGGTTCTGTCTTCACGAAGGAAGACACAAATAACCTTCCGGAAGTACTAGGGGACAGAGGGTCTAGTGAGAAGGAGGAACTGAGGGAAATCCTTATTAGTCGGGAAATTGTGTTGGGGAAATTGATGGGATTGAAAGCTGATAAATCTCCAGGACCTGATGGACTGCATCCCAGAGATGGTCTTGGAAATAGCGGATGCATTGACAGTCATTTTCCAACATTCCATAGACTCTGGATCAGTTCCTATGGAGTGGAGGGTAGCCAATGTAACCCCACTTTTTAAAAAAGGAGGGAGAGAGAAAATAAGGAATTATAGACCAGTCAGCCTGACATCGGTAGTGGGTAAAAAGATGGAATCAATTATTAAGGATGTCATAGCAGCGCATTTGGAAAGATATGACATGATAGGTCCAAGTCAGCATGGACTTGTGAAAGGAAAATCCTGCTTAACAAATCTTCTGGAATTTTTTGAGGATGTTTCCAGTAGAGTGGACAAGGGAGAACCAGTTGATGTGGTGTATTTGGACTTTCGGAAGGCATTTCGACAAGGTCCCACACAAGAGATTAATATGCAAAGTTAAAGCACGTGGGATTGGGGGTAGTGTGCTGACGTGGATTGAGAACTGATTGGCAGACAGGAAGCAAAGAGTAGGAGTAAATGGGTACTTTTCAGAATGGCAGGCAGTGACTAGTGGGGTACCGCAAGGTTCTGTGCTGGGGCCCCAGCTGTTTACATTGTACATGAATGATTTAGACGAGGGGATTAAATGTAGTATCTCCAAATTTGCGGACACTAAGTTGGGTGGCAGTATGAGCTGCGAGGAGGATGCTATGAGGCTGCAGAATGACTTGGATAAGTTAGGTGAGTGGGCAAATGCATGGCAGATGAAGCATAATGTGGATAAATGTGAGGTTATCCACTTTGGTGGTAAAAACAGAGAGACAGACTATTATCTGAATGGTGACAGATTAGGAAAAGGGGAGGTGCAACGAGACCTGGGTGTCATGGTACATCAGTCATTGAAAGTCGGCATGCAGGTACAGCAGGCGGTTAAGAAAGCAAATGGCATGTTGGCCTTCATAGCGAGGGGATTTGAGTACAGGGGCAGGGAGGTGTTACTACAGTTGCACAGGGCCTTGGTGAGGCCACACCTGGAGTATTGTGTACAGTTTTGGTCTCCTAACTTGAGTAAGGATGTTCTTGCGAAGGTTCATCAGACTGATTCCCGCGATGGCAGGACTGACATATCAAGAAAGACTGGATCAACTGGGCCTTTATTCACTGGAGTTCAGACTAATGAGAGGGGATCTCATAGAAACGTTTAAAATTCTGATGGGTTTAGACAAGTTCGATGCAGGAAGAATGTTCCCAATGTTGGGGAAGTCCAGAACCAGGGGTCACAGTCTAAGGATAAGGGGTAAGCCATTTAGGACTGAGATCAGGAGAAACTTCTTCACCCAGAGAGTTGTGAACCTGTGGAATTCTCTACACAGAAAATTGTTGAGGCCAATTCACTAAATATATTCAAAAAGGAGTTAGATGTAGTCCTTACTACTAGGGGGATCAAGGGATATGGCGAGAAAGCAGGAATGGGGTACTGTAGTTAAATGTTCAGTCATGAACTCATTGAATGGTGGTGCAGGCTCGAAGGGCAGAATGGCCTACTCCTGCACCTATTTTCTATGTTTCTATGTTTCTATGTTTTGTTTTGATTAATTATCCACTCAGCAATGTCCGCGGCATTCAAGGCAACTGACCTGAAGGGAATCCCTTCCTTTGAGTGAATAGGAATATACGCACACACCCAACAACTAGAAATGTTACCTTGTTTGGCATATATGTATGACATATATAAAAAGGTATTTATATGTAATTCCCTTGCTACTCTACTATTTCCCTTTGGTGCAGATGATCGGCTAGTAAGAAGTAGGCCTATGCCTAGAATATCTACAATCAGTAATACAGTAAATTTATACATTTTGGCAAAAAGTAATTGTCCTTATTAGATTTCAGCTTCAGTTACGGGTGCTCATTTAACTTGTGAGTCGTGGATCCAGGCTTTCTTTCCTTGGACTTTAACAGTTGTCTGGGTGGTCAATAACACTTGATAAGGTCCCTCCCACTTTGCACCCAAAGGTTCTTTATGCAACTTTTTCATATACACCCAGACTCTCGGGATGATGTCATGTCCTCCTTCGGGTGGATTACCCCAAGCTGCCGATATCTGTTGGGAAACAGAACTAATAGCATTGGTTAGGTTCTGACAGTATGATAACAAAGTGTCACTCATTAAGTGAACATCAGCTTTCCGTAAATCGATAGTTCCTGGCAGCGACATGGGTCTTCCTGTTATAATTTCAAATGGGCTGAGACCTGTAGTTCTGTTTGGGGTTGCCCTAATGCTACATAGCATTATTGGTAGTGCCTGGGGCCATGGTGTTCCTTCTTGGTGATATTTGGCAAGCTATTGTTTCAGAGTTCGATTCATTCGCTCTACTTGTCCTGATGATTGTGGATGATAAGGACAGTGTAAATCCCACGTAATGTTCAGTAACCTACAGACTTCTTGGCAGACAGCACCTGTGAAGTGTGTTCCCTGATCTGAGTCAATGCTACTCGGGACTCCCCATCGGGGAATGTAATCCTTACACAAGACCTTTGCAGTGTGATTGGCTGTGGCTCTTTTAGTTGGGACAGCTTCTACCCATCTAGAGAATCTGTTGACCATGACAAGAATGTTAGTGTATCCTTGGCATGAAGGAAGAGATATATAATCAACCTGCAGATGCTGGAATGGTCTGACAGGGGCAGGGGGCCTCAGTTGGGGCATTACCGTGATGGGTCCAGAATTATTTTTCTGGCAGACCACACAGCAGTCTGCTACCAGCTGGGCATGTTTTTTAAATCCCTGACCCCACCAGCTTTTCTGGAACCGTGCCGTCATCTGTTGTGAGGCCAAGTGTCCCCACGAGTGGATCTGTTGGGCTAAAAAAGGCATAAGCGCTTTGGCGCGACTGGCTTGTTGGTCACTCTTTGTCTCCAGACACCATCTTCGCATAGCTTAATTCCTGCCTCGATCCATGTCCATTTTTCCTCTCGGGAGCACTCGCCTTGCATTGTTTGAAGGTCTCCTGTCAGAGTCCTTAGTGCTTTCAATCTGCACATCTATGTTGGTTCTTCTGGGGGAGTGCCCTGTGAGGCACTCCCCCAGAAGAACCCTTTAGCTGCCTGGTTGGCTAGGGCATTTCCCTGTGCTTCCATGGTATTTTCCTTGGTATGGGCCTTACACTTCAGGATGGACACTTCCTGAGGTAATTGTATGGCCTCTAGTAAGTCTCGGACTTCTTTTCCATTTTGGTTAGGTGTACCAGTAGCAGTGAGGAATCCTCTTTTCCGCCATAACAGACCAAAGTCGTGAGCGACTCCAAAAGCATAACGCGAATCTGTGTAGACATTAGCTGTCTGTCCTTCTGCTATTCGACATGCTTCTGACAGGGCCCGTAACTCGGCCTGTTGTGCTGACGTTCCTGAGGGTAAACATCCTTTTGCCACTACCTCATATAAGGTTGTAACTGCCCATCCTGCTTTTCTGGTACCATTGTCAACAAAGGAGGAACCATCTGTAAACAGGATGAGGTCTGGGTTGTGCAGAGGCTCCTCTGCTGCTAAGGCTGCTTCTTCTGTTTCTTTTAAAATCTCCACGCAGTCATGCCCTTCACATTCTCCCCCCTCTTGCTCCCTCGATTCTGACATCGGGAGCATAGTTGCGGGATTAACCAGGCTGGCCCGGACGATATGGAGATTAGGAGCTTCCAAAACTGCTGTCCAGCGGGTCCATCTAGCTGCTATCACCTGAGACATTCTATTCATAGACAGCAAAGTGCGTACGGTGTGGGGACACTTGACAAACAGCTTTTGGTCGAGGACTAGACCCGCAGTGATCATTACCGCTCGACATGTAGCTTCCATGGCCCTTAGGCAACTTCCCAATCCGAGGGCTACCGCATCCAGTTTTGCCAAATAATAGCCAATAGGTCTTTGCCGATCCCCATGTTCTTGTGTCAGTATATCTGTCATATATCCTTCTTTCTCATGGGCAAATAGGGTAAATGGCTTACCACTGTCGGGGATTCCCAGAGCCGGTGCCGAACACAAAGCCTTTTTCAAACTCAGGAAGGCCTCTTGCTGTTCCTTGGTGAGGGTGATGGCTTCTTTAGAGGCACGTTTCCCCTTTAAAATATCATTCAGTGGCTGAGCAAGCTGTGTGAAGGAGTCAATCCAATTTCTGTTAAAGTTACACAATCCCAAAAAAGACCTTAGTTCCTGAATAGTGGTGGTTTTTTTAGCAGCCGGAATGGCTGCAGATCTATCCTGGGTAAGTTCTCTCTTTCCTTGTGAAATCTTTTGTCCCAGGTATACAACCTCTTCTTGGGATATTTGTGCTTTGTCGATGCTGACTTTATGTCCTTTCAGCCGAAGGTGGTCCAGCAAAGCTCGCAAATCTTGTTCATGCTGTTCTTCCATGTTTGAAGCTAGCAGGATATCATCTACATATTGGATGACTGTGGGTGACAGGGGAGGTAATTTTCGCAAATGGCTTTGTAAAGCCATGTGGAATACCGTAGGGCTGTTGTGGAAACCCTGCAATAACTGGGTCTAAGTATACTGTTGTCCTTGGACCGTGAAAGCAAACCACTGTCGAACCTCCGGTGCCAGAGGCACCGACCAAAATCCATTGGCCATATCGATAACCGAGAAATATTTATGTTCCGGTTTGAGGGCATTAAAAATGGTGGAGGGATCTGCGACCAAAGGAGCTTCTTGATCAATACGCTGGTTAGTTTTCCTATAATCGACAGTCAAACGCCAAGTCCCATTAGATTTCTGCACCGGCCACACGGGGCTATTGGAGGAGCTATGCATTTTAATAAGCACCCCTTGTTTCTCCAATTGCTGAATAACCGGTAAGATTCCCGCGATGACAGTTGGACTGATGGGATACTGTTTAGGGCATGGAGGCTTGGTCCCAGTAAATGATGCAGGCTCCATCTGGAGTAGGCCACAATCGTTCTTATCTTTAGCCCATATCGGGTGTTCCTTCAATTCTTCTTTCTTCAAAGTTCTAATTGACCATGTCACCCGACCATCCTCGAAATGCAACGATGAATCTACTTGGATTAGAACGTCCATTCCCAAAAGGGATTGATCTACTGGGCCTATCCAGACCGGCGTGGTTAGTTCATGTGGACCCAGCCCTATAAGTACCGGTTTTGTCCTTTTAATTTCCATTTTATGGCCCCCAACTCCATAGGCTGTACATGCCCTACCATCCAACGGCAAAAAGTCTCCATATTGTAGAGGTAAGCATGTTAATTCCGTCCCTGTGTCTAAAAGACAGTCCACATCCTTATCGCCCACCCTCACAGTTATATATAGCCCATTTCCATTCTGTTGTATTAGTGCGAGGAGTGGGGCCAGGGCGGGCTCTAATCGCTTTTTGTTATCCCAAGTAACTCCTTCTCTTGTTGTATTGTCAGTCGCTTAAATGCTTCTATGAGGTCGTTATCTTGTGACAAGCCTGGTTTGTTGGCTGAATTGTATCCCTAGCTGCGTCCTCTTCCCCAGCCACGACCTTGCTGTTTTGCCCTGCACGTCTTGGCCCAGTGACCTTCTTTCCCACAATAATGACATTTTCCAGGTAATTTTCCTAATAACTGTTTATCGGAATCCTGGGATTTCCATCCCATAGCCTGTACAGCTTGGACTTTAGCTCCCATATCCTGATCTAATTGGTTACATTGATCCACCAATGCTGCAAAGATAGTTCCTCTATCTTCCCAGTCCGGTAACACTACCTTAAGCATTTTGGACAGTTCTGGCTTTAGACCTGCCACGAAAGCTGCTTTCAGGGGTCCAAACACTTGTTCATCCATTTCCTCATCCGTATTATTCATACCCAAATGTTCGAGCCACGTGCATCTAAACCGCTCGTCATACTCCAGGACCTCCTCTGTTCCTTTCTGTTGGCAGGCTGCAATTTTTCCCTAGTCTGTCTTAGCTGGACTGAAGGCTTGCAGCCAGTGTTTAATCGCCTCCCATCCTGCATTTAATTCTTGCTCATCCTGCCCCAAAGCTTCTTCTACCTTGTCGTGCAATTTTCTTTCCTGTGTTTTTGGCACCATTATGGTCAAAATTTGCACTCCGTCCCAGGGATGAAGTTGATATATATTTCTTAAGCCGTCCAATTGGTCCCACATTTTTGCTCCCCCTTTCTTTGGATTGGGCAATTCCTTGGACCATTTATCAATTTTCTCTGGGTCTGCCGGATCATGAAATAAGTATTCTGCATACACCCTTTTCCTCGTTTTTTTGGTTCCGCCCTCATCCGCAGTCTCTTCTGATTTGACCACAATTCGTCTTTTTTTAAACGGGGCAAAGCGCACCCCTAATTCTTCATCCTCCGACCCTGTATCGTCGGAGGATTCAGAATCCGTATCTATTCCTCGATCGTGTCTTCGGGTTTGCGCTTTTAATTTATCCAAACATGGGTACCCTAGGAATTGACCGATACATTTTCCTTTTCCTATTCCAGTCTCTTGACCAAATGATTTTTTCCATTCTTTAATTTCACCTTTAAGATCTTTAACTTCTGCTTCCGACTTTTCAAGTTCAAGTTTTTTCTGTCGCAATTGGTCCTTTGTACTGGTCAGGTCCCTATCATATTGGGAACACATTATAATTTCATTCCGCTGTCGGATCTGTCCCATAACAGCTAGGGACCATCTGATTCGTTCTTTATTTTTCATACGGGTCATTTTTCCCCAGACCCTTTTGATCTCGTCCAAGGACCATTGTCCTTTGGAGGTTCCGTACTTTTGTTCGATCTTAATTTAGGTTTTAGATAAGTCGAATTGTTGCTCTATGTATTCTTTCAACTGTTGGAGGATTTCATCTATCGAAACCTCAGGTGTTGCCTGCCCTCCTTTAACAGTTGTAGGCAATTCTTTGCTCTTATCTCCTGCTGCCATAATACTGATTTCTTTACTGGGGTCTCGAGTCGTAGGCTTTCCAGCCGATCAGTGGGTCGGTGATTAATTAACTAACACACCGCCGAAGTTAGACGTCTATGGGAGCTCGAGCCAATTACCAACCGGAGGGTTTGCAAACCGGAGGCTTTCGGAATCGCGTAGAAGGAGAGGCGAATTTAGACTTTTGACCAAGGACTTTTATAAAGAGGAGTCCTTACCTCAGTATGTAGGTCCGATGTCCAAAATTCAGTTTCTTCCCTCAGCGATCCTGTTCGCGACGTCAAAATTTTCAATGAAATGCGAACTCTGGTTGTATTGTGATTTTATTCTGGCAGCACAACAAGCTTCTGGCTGATTGCCAGTTCCTTTGTCTTACTGAGACCACATGGCCAAAATGGCTGTACTTATACCTGGCTCAGTTTACAGAAAAGAACGCGCCTTCTTTGACCTTACTGGCTCAATTGATATTCTGTTAATCTTTAATTGGCTCGCTACCAAAGGTCCTAAAATGTCAAGTTGATTGATGACTTAATGCAACACGCTCCCACTCACGTAGCAGCTCTGACTGGTGATCTGTGAATTTTCACAGACTGTCTAAATGCAGCTTGTTTGAATTCTCTATCATTTCTGTTGTGTTTATTACCTGTAATAAAGTATTCCCCATTGTTCAGAACCTTTTTGAAAGATTTTACGGTTTTATTGGAGTGTATTTGTGTTATTTGCTTTCGTGAATAAAATCCATACCTTCTTTGTACAAAACAGTTGTCTGCTGCACTTTATCACACCCTGATTAATCCAAGCTCGAGAACCAGGGAGTGGGAGCGACTTGCAACCACTCTGGTCAGGGAAGGCAAGCTGACAGACCCAACACCCCCTATAGAATGGTGAGCCAGGTAAGAGCTTGGTCAAAAGGGTGTGATGCAGTAGACACTGTTTTTGAGGAAAGAAGCAAAATGGAAGCGAGGATTTCCTCTTACATATTCACGAAAGTCAATATAACAAAGAAATGGGTACTGAACCTATTACGTGCGGAGCATCCTGTGGATGCTGCAGCCAAATGAACTGAGAGTAAGGACTATAAGCGCTCTGTGGAGAAAGCAATATGGTTAGTCTGCCTACAGCGACAGGTCCAGCAATTGGACAAGAAAGTCAAGTCACTGGATGCAGACCTCAGGGATTCCGAGGATCACTCGAGTGCCAGAGCTATCATAGGGGATAGATTATTTGAGGAGTTAGGCAAGCAAAAGCAAGGGAAACTACGGTTAGTGGAAACACATAAAAACCGGCAGGATTACCTTCAGTGCCAGGTCACCGAAGGGAAGGGTCAAGAACGAGTGTTGTGGGAAGAAAACGTTCGCCTCACCAAGATAGTTAAAGAGCAGGAAGAGAAGTTAAGGGATGTACAGGCAGCTTATAAGGTAGCAAGCAGCAGAGGGTTCGAGACTGAAATTGAGAGCCTGAACCTTGCTCTTTCCAAGGCCAAAGGCATGTTCTGCCTAATAAACCCGAGTACAGCTCGAGCAGACCTGGAAGAGCAGGGGGGAACCACTCACCCAGTACCTGTGGTGCCGGGGCCCAACCCGGTTTGACAGCAGGAGGGGTGAACAGTTAGCGGGACAGACGGGGATGGTGCACCACCACCTGTGGCGTCGGGTTGTGACTCGGCTTGGCAGCAGGGAGAGGTGGGAGCGACATCAGTATGACAAGCGCCGGGACCGAGGCCGATGTGCCCGGTACGGCAGCAGAAGTACGGTGCGTCCACTCTCGGTGGGGCAGCAGGGCCCCTCGAAAGTAACTTTGTGGTCCCCCACAGCACCCAGCAGCTTAGAACCATGGTAACCCACCTGGACAAGTTCAGCCATAAAGGGGACCCTTCGGTTCACTTTATGGAAGTAAACCAAGCGGCAGGCATAAACTGTTGCGACAACTCCAAAATGGCAAAAATGCTCCTATTCTCCCGAGACAGTAGAGTATACCAGTCTCTCTCTGCGGAAAGCAAGAGAGTGCAGAGTACATACGCTACTGTCAAGGAAGAAGTCTTGGAAGTTATG